>NW_022261979.1:5014671-5022171 GCF_002021735.2 Oncorhynchus kisutch | reverse complement strand
CATGACCCCAGGAAGACTAGCTGTCATCATGTCTGTTACGTCTCTGTGTCGTTGGGTTCAGGAGGACTAGCTGTCATCATGTCTGTTATGTCTCTGTGTTGTTGGGTTCAGGAAGACTAGCTGTCATCATGTCTGTTACGTCTCTGTGTTGTTGGGTTCAGGAAGACTAGCTGTCATCATGTCTGTTATGTCTCTGTGTTGTTGGGTTCAGGACCCCAGGAAGACTAGCTGTCATCATGTCTGTTATGTCTCTGTGTTTTTGGGTTCAGGACCCCAGGAAGACTAGCTGTCATCATGTCTGTTATGTCTCTGTGCTGTTGGGTTCAGGATCCCAGGAAGACTAGCTGTCATCATGTCTGTTATGTCTCTGTGTTGTTGGGTTCATGACCCCAGGAAGACTAGCTATCATCATGTCTGTTACGTTTCTGTGTCGTTGGGTTCAGGAGGACTAGCTGTCATCATGTCTGTTATGTCTCTGTGTTGTTGGGTTCAGGAAGACTAGCTGTGATCATGTCTGTTACATCTCTGTGTTGTTGGGTTTAGGACCCCAGGAAGACTAGCTGTCATCATGTCTGTTATGTCTCTGTGTTGTTGGGTTCATGACCCCAGGAAGACTAGCTGTCATCATGTCTGTTATGTCTCTGTGTTGTTGTGTTCAGGACCCCAGGAAGACTAGCTGTCATCATGTCTGTTATGTCTCTGTGTTGTTGGGTTCAGGAAGACTAGCTGTCATCATGTCTGTTATGTCTCTGTGTTGTTGGGTTCAGGAAGACGAGCTGTCATCATGTCTGTTACATCTCTGTGTTGTTGGGTTCAGGACCCCAGGAAGACTAGCTGTCATCATGTCTGTTATGTCTCTGTGTTGTTGGGTTCAGGAAGACTAGCTGTCATCATGTCTGTTATGTCTCTGTGTTGTTGGGTTCAGGAAGACTAGCTGTCGTCATGGCGTCAGCTAATGGGGATCTGAATAAAGATGAAGATGTGTGTTGTTGTGTTGTGCCAGTGGATCTCCCTCCAGAGAAGGCTGCTGAGGGCTGTGACAGTTACCTGCAGTTCCCCCACACAGACCCAGGGCCAGACAGGCAGCTACTGAGAGGAGGGGACGCAGGCAAAGCCTCTGGGAAGAAACGCATCAGCCTGGATGTAAGTTAGACACTAGTCTTTTTTACATCTTCCTATGGATCTTATATGAGGAATGTAGTGTACACTACATGCTATGGATCTTATATGTTGAATGTAGTGTACACTACATGCTATGGATCTTATATGTTGTATGTAGTGTACACTACATGCTATGGATCTTACATGTTGAATGTAGTGTACACTACATGCTATGGATCTTACATGTTGAATGTAGTGTACACTACATGCTATGGATCTTACATGTTGAATGTAGTGTACACTACATGCTATGGATCTTACATGTTGAATGTAATGTACACTACATGCTATGGATCTTACATGTTGAATGTAGTGTACACTACATGCTATGGATCTTACATGTTGAATGTAGTGTACACTACATGCTATGGATCTTACATGTTGAATGTAGTGTACACTACATGCTATGGATCTTACATGTTGTATGTAGTGTACACTACATGCTATGGATCTTACATGTTGTATGTAGTGTACACTACATGCTATGGATCTTACATGTTGAATGTAGTGTACACTACATGCTATGGATCTTACATGTTGAATGTAGTGTACACTACATGCTATGGATCTTACATGTTGAATGTAGTGTACACTACATGCTATGGATCTTACATGTTGAATGTAGTGTACACTACATGCTATGGATCTTACATGTTGAATGTAGTGTACACTACATGCTATGGATCTTACATGTTGTATGTAGTGTACACTACATTCTCTCTCTATGCCTGCAGCACAGCCTCTCTGCCCTCCTGTCGCTCCCAACGTTTATTTTCCCAGTTACAGTCCTGTTACCAGATACCTCTGAATCAAAGTTACTTCCAGAAAAGCTGTAACTGAGAATTGTGGTTAAGGTCTTTTTCCTGGACCAGGAAGAAAGACATGATGTTATATTGTGGTGGTAGGGCATTCCTCCTCCCCCTTCCCTCTCTTCTCCTTTTCTCCCTCTCTTCTCCAACTGCAGCTCGTCACGGCAGTTAAAGGGCTTTTGCTGAATGTCATTATTTGACTGGTTTTATATTCCTGCTTTGAAAAGCAGCCAGGAGGGGAGGGTGAGTGACTGTAGAAAAGCAGCCAGGGGGGGAGGGTGAGTGACTGTAGAAAAGCAGCCAGGAGGGGAGGGTGGGTGACTGTGGAAAAGCAGCCAGGAGGGGAGGGTGAGTGACTGTGGAAAAGCAGCCAGGAGGGGAGGGTGAGTGACTGTAGAAAAGCAGCCAGGGGGGGAGGGTGAGTGACTGTAGAAAAGCAGCCAGGAGGGGAGGGTGGGTGACTGTGGAAAAGCAGCCAGGAGGGGAGGGTGAGTGACTGTGGAAAAGCAGCCAGGAGGGGAGGGTGAGTGACTGTAGAAAAGCAGCCAGGAGGGGAGGGTGAGTGACTGTGGAAAAGCAGCCAGGAGGGGAGAGTGAGTGACTGTGGAAAAGCAGCCAGGAGGGGAGGGTGAGTGACTGTGGAAAAGCAGCCAGGAGGGGAGAGTGAGTGACTGTGGAAAAGCAGCCAGGAGGGGAGAGTGAGTGACTGTGGAAAAGCAGCCAGGAGGGGAGGGTGAGTAACTGTGGAAAAGCAGCCAGGAGGGGAAGGGTGAGTGACTGTAGAAAAGCAGCCAGGAGGGGAGGGTGAGTGACTGTGGAAAAGCAGCCAGGAGGGGAGGGTGAGTGACTGTAGAAAAGCAGCCAGGAGGGGAGGGTGAGTGACTGTGGAAAAGCAGCCAGGAGGGGAGAGTGAGTGACTGTGGAAAAGCAGCCAGGAGGGGAGGGTGAGTGACTGTGGAAAAGCAGCCAGGAGGGGAGGCTGAGTGACTGTGGAAAAGCAGCCAGGAGGGGAGAGTGAGTGACTGTGGAAAAGCAGCCAGGAGGGGAGAGTGAGTGACTGTGGAAAAGCAGCCAGGAGGGGAGGGTGAGTGATTGTAGAAAAGCAGCCAGGAGGGGAGGGTGAGTGACTGTGGAAAAGCAGCCAGGAGGGGAAGGGTGAGTGACTGTAGAAAAGCAGCCAGGAGGGAGGGTGAGTGACTGTGGAAAAGCAGCCAGGAAGGGAGGGTGAGTGACTGTGGAAAAGCAGCCAGGAGGGGAGGGTGAGTGACTGTGGAAAAGCAGCCAGGAGGGGAGGGTGAGTGACTGTGGAAAAGCAGCCAGGAGGGGAGGGTGAGTAACTGTGGAAAAGCAGCCAGGAGGGGAGGGTGAGTGACTGTAGAAAAGCAGCCAGGGGGGGAGGGTGAGTGACTGTGGAAAAGCAGCCAGGAGGGGAGGGTGAGTGACTGTAGAAAAGCAGCCAGGAGGGGAGGGTGAGTGACTGTGGAAAAGCAGCCAGGAGGGGAGAGTGAGTGACTGTGGAAAAGCAGCCAGGAGGGGAGGGTGAGTGACTGTGGAAAAGCAGCCAGGAGGGGAGGCTGAGTGACTGTGGAAAAGCAGCCAGGAGGGGAGAGTGAGTGACTGTGGAAAAGCAGCCAGGAGGGGAGAGTGAGTGACTGGGGAAAAGCAGCCAGGAGGGGAGGGTGAGTGATTGTAGAAAAGCAGCCAGGAGGGGAGGGTGAGTGACTGTGGAAAAGCAGCCAGGAGGGGAAGGGTGAGTGACTGTAGAAAAGCAGCCAGGAGGGGAGAGTGAGTGACTGTGGAAAAGCAGCCAGGAAGGGAGGGTGAGTGACTGTGGAAAAGCAGCCAGGAGGGGAGGGTGAGTGACTGTGGAAAAGCAGCCAGGAGGGGAAGGGTGAGTGACTGTGGAAAAGCAGCCAGGAGGGGAGGGTGAGTGACTGTGGAAAAGCAGCCAGGAGGGGAGGGTGAGTGACTGTGGAAAAGCAGCCAGGAGGGGAGGGTGAGTGACTGTGGAAAAGCAGCCAGGAGGGGAGGGTGAGTGACTGTGGAAAAGCAGCCAGGAGGGGAAGGGTGAGTGACTGTGGAAAAGCAGCCAGGAGGGGAGGGTGAGTGACTGTGGAAAAGCAGCCAGGAGGGGAGGGTGAGTGACTGTGGAAAAGCAGCCAGGAGGGGAAGGGTGAGTGACTGTGGAAAAACAGCCAGGAGGGGGGGTGATTGACTGTGGAAAAGCAGTCAGTAGTGGAGAGTGAGTGACTGTGGAAAAGCAGTCAGTAGTGGAGAGTGAGTGACTGTGGAAAAGCAGTCAGTAGTGGAGAGTGAGTGACTGTGGAAAAGCAGTCAGTAGTGGAGAGTGAGTGACTGTGGAAAAGCAGTCAGTAGTGGAGAGTGAGTGACTGTGGAAAAGCAGTCAGTAGTGGAGAGTGAGTGACTGTGGAAAAGCAGTCAGTAGTGGAGAGTGAGTGACTGTGGAAAAGCAGTCAGTAGTGGAGAGTGAGTGACTGTGGAAAAGCAGTCAGTAGTGGAGAGTGAGTGACTGTGGAAAAGCAGTCAGTAGTAGAGAGTGTGACTGTGTGGAGAGAATAAATGCTGCAGTAGGAAAGGAAAGGTTTGACTCTGCTGCCCTCTGCTGGTTGTCAAAGTCACTGTGTTTGTGTTTCTAGGCAAAAAGGATCACCTAGCATTCGTCCCAAATAGCACCCTATTCTCTATATAGTGCACACATTTTGACCAGGACCCATAGGGGTGTATTTTTGTTATTAAGTACGTAAGTCTTGTCCCAGCCAGAACGGCCTTGTAGCGTGAAGCAGTCTGATGTATAAATACACTTCCTGGACAGGATGCTGTCTTTGTCATTAACAAGGAGTATTCCTTGTGTCTCCATGCCGACAGGACCTAGAGTGTGACGTATCAGTGGAGGAAGATAATCGTCAGGAATGGATCTTCACCCTCTATGATTTTGACAACAGTGGCAAAGTTACTAAAGAGGTAAGGCTTCTTTTTATTTATTCAACCCTTATTTAACCAGGTTCAGTTGACTGAGAACATTCTCATTTACAGCAACCACCTGGGGAATAGTTACGGGGGGGATGAATGAGCCAATTGGAAGCTGGGGATGATTAGGCCATGATGGTATGAGGGCCAGATGTCAGGACACCAGGGTTAACACCATATGTCCGCATCACAAATAGCACCCTCCTCCCGACATAGTGCACTACTTTTGACTACAGCCCTATAGATCCTGGTCAAAGTTAGTGCCCTATATAAGGAACAGTGGAGCCCTTATCTCTGTCCTTACTGAGAAGGTTATAATGTGTTATAACATGTGTAATAATAAGCTGTGTTTGTCCACTCCTCCACCTCCTCCTCCTCCTCCTCCTCCTCCTCCCCAGGACATGTCCAGTCTGATGCACACCATCTATGATGTGGTGGATGCCTCGGTCAATCACTCGTCCTGCCACAGTAAGAGGAAGACCCTACGGGTCAAGCTGACCGTTGCACCAGAGCCCAGTGCTCGCAGGAGAGACCACCTCTCCACTGGACCAGGTAAGAGACATGGAGGGAGGGATATATATGTTGAGAGAGAGAGAGAGAACCTGACACCCTCAGCAAACAGGGAGACAAACACCTACCTGGAGGTGACAGCATTCCCTCCCCCATGTGCCCCCTAGGCACAACTACAACAACATAACCAACAAAAACGTGCCACAACTCCTGCAGCTCTGTCGCACGCTGGGTATGTATATAATCAATGGTAGGCTTCGAGGGGACTCCTATGGTAGGTACACCTACAGCTCATCTCTTGGCAGTAGTACCGTAGACTACTTTATCACTGACCTCAACCCAGAGTCTCTCAGAGCGTTCAGTCAGCCCACTGACACCCCTATCAGACCACAGCAAAATCACAGTCTACTTGAACAGAGCAATATTCAATCATGAGGCATCAAAGCCAAAGGAACTGAATAATATTAAGAAAGGCTATAGAGGGCCTCCCGAGTGGCGCAGTGGTCTAAGGCACTGCATCGCAGTGCTAGCTGTGCCACTAGAGATTCTGAGTTCGAGCCCAGGCTCTGTCGCAGCCGGCCGCGACCGGGAGGCCCATGGGGCGGTGCACAATTGGCCCAATGTCGTCCGGGTTAGGGGAGGGTTTGACCGGCAGGGATGTCCTTGTCTCATCTCGCACTAGTGACTCCTGTGGCGGGCCAGGCGCAGTGCAAGCTGACACAGTCGTCAGATGTACGGTGTTTCCTCCAACACATTGGTGTGGCTGGCTTCCGGGTTGGATGGGCATTGTGTCAAGAAGCAGTGCGGCTTGGGGACGCCCGGCTCTCGACCTTCGCCTCTACCGAGTCCGTACAGGAGTTGCAGCGATGAGACAAGACTGTAACTACCAATTTGATACGAAATTGGGGAGAAAAAAGGGGTGAAAATACCCCCCAAAAAATGTATTTAAAAAAAAGAAAGATGGAGGAAAGGAGAGTAGTGTGGAAACCTACTAAAAAACAATTAGGCAACAACAAATTCAATCCCTTTTTCACTTCCTGGACAAAATGTTTCACTGTAATAGTGATGGTGTAAACTCTAAACAGTATATTTGACCTCTCAAACAGAAAACTGAAGAAAATGAACAACAATGACAAATGGTTTAATGAAAAATGCTAAATCCTAAGAAAGAAATTGCGAAACCTATCCAACCAAAAACATAGAGACCCAGAAAACCTGAGTCTAAGCCTTCACTATGTTGATTCACTAAAAACAATACAGAAATACTCTACCTGGGCCCTGACAGTAAATCTCAGTAAGACAAAAATAATGGTTTTACAAAAAGGTCCAGTCGCCAGGACCACAAATACAAATTCCATCTAGACACCGTTGCCCGAGAGCACACAAAAAACTAGACATATCTCGGCCTAAACATCAGCACCAGAGGTAACTTCCAGAAAGCTGTGAACGAGCTGAGAGACAAAGCAAGAAGGGCCTTCTATGCCATCAAAAGGAACATAACATTTGACATACCAATTAGGATCTGGCTAAAAATACTTGAATCAGTTATAGAGCCCATTGACCTTTATGGTTGTGAGGTCTGGGGTCCGCTCACCAACCAAGAATTCACAAAATGGGACAAACACCAAATTAAGACTCTGCACGCAGAATTCTGCAAAAATATCCTCCGTGTACAACGTAGAACACCAAATAATGCATGCAGAGCAGAATTAGGCCGATACCCACTAATTATCAAAATCCAGAAAAGAGCTGTTAAATTCTACAACCACCTAAAAGGAAGCGATTCCCAAACCTTCCATAACAAAGCCATCACCTACAGAGAGATGAACCTGGAGAAGAGTCCCCTCAGCAAGCTGGTCCTGGGGCTCTGTTCACAAACACAAACACACCCCACAGACAGCAACACAATTAGACACAACAAGATGATGAGAAAACTAAAAGATAATTACTTGACACATTGGAAAGAATAAAAAAAACAGAGCAAACTAGAATGTTGACTGACCCTAAACAGAGAGTACACAGTGGCAGAATA
>NW_022261979.1:4984671-5009671 GCF_002021735.2 Oncorhynchus kisutch | reverse complement strand
TTACCCTCCTCAGCCTCCTCCTCTCCAGACCCTGCTGCATGCAGGGAACTCCTCATCTGGGGGTCACGGAGGTCAGGATGTGTATCACCTCCCCTCCTCCAGCCACCATCAGCACCCTCTGCAGCACAGCCACAGCAAACGGCTCCGGGCCAAAGCCAGGGAGGGTCAGGGCCTGTCCCCGTCCAAAACGCCCCTGTCACCTCACTCCAATCCCCAGCATCAGCATCAGGCTCCCCCTCCTCCTTGTCTGGAGAGGGAGAAGGAGAGGGAGCAGGGTTCTGGGCTGCCCGGCAGCCCTGGGTCCTTTGTGTTGCCTCTGGTGCAGCGTCACGAGCACCGTCACCACCACGAACACCACCATCACCACCACTACCACCACCACCACCAGACATGACCCAATAGGATGCCAGTAACAGTCAGAGACTGAGAGACCTTTAAAGGACCGACTGATCACATACATCTGTCTGAAGAAGGACTCAACCTCCTCCACCAATGGGAATGTCTCCGCTTCTGTCCTGAGGCTGCCCAATCTGAGATGGCACCCTATTCCCTATATAGTGCACCACTTTTGACCAGAGCCCTATTGGTTAGCCCTAACTCTAACACTGTAGACGTTTGCCAAATGTAGTGCACTATATAACAAGGTGCCATTCAGACAGCCCAGGATCTGAACCCTCCTCCATTTAGTGCCAGGCAGGCTGCCAGAGCCAGACAGTTTCCCTGAGATATCCTGGGATCAGACACACTGATGGAAACTGGAGTGTGGCTGACTTGACTGCTGTGGTTATTCCATTGTAAAGGGTTGCTGAAGACACGGTGGTGCTGTTTTGTAAGACGTTTTCTATGACACAGTTCTGAATCTGAATCCAATGAGGTTAAACGTCCTGCTGGACCAAGCTACTCCTCTCTACGCGTGGACCTTCACAAAGGGAGAACAGATACAGTACAGCTCTATGTGGACAGAGGTCAGAGGTCATCAAAAGTGACATCATTTCCTCCTTGGTGTTGACCCATAGATTTTCTTGTCCCCAGAAGCTAGGTACTGTCTCCTTCGTCCCAAATGACACACTATTCCATTTTATAGTATACAACCTTTGACCAGGGCTCATAGGACTCTAGTCTAAAGTAGTGCACTATTTCGGGAATAGCATGACATTTGGGACACTGCCTCTCCGTGTGTCTTGTGTGTACGAGAGCTTTCCTCCCAACGGTGTATCTCAGGTGTTAGGTGCTGCTCCTTAGCTGTTCTCTCTACTACTTCCTCATTGGAACCGGAACCCTGCTGTTGGGGTTCCAGAACCAGAGGAACAATATCAAATCACCACTGACAGTTTTAATGCAAGAAATATCTAGCTATGTAAGCATTCACATCTATATATGTATACACATGTTACTGTAATAATACTGTGTTTACATGCATGTTATTTCATCATGAATTATAATGATGCATATATGTCTTTTGTCGTTGATGTATTTTAATAAACATTATATATACTGTATATTGATATTGTTACGTTTCCTAGCCCTGTTATGTCCCAGAATGCTTCATGGTTGTTTGTACCATGCGTCAAAGAATGGTGCTCTGCTGCCACAGTGTGGTTAGAGACAGCAGAATACAATGTCCAGGGAACGGACAAGGCCACCACTAGAGGACACCTGTTGCTGTCAGGAGGGATGGTGCATTCTGGAACTGTCTGCATTCTGGAACTGTCTGCATCGTGATTGTTTGTCAATGAAAAACATGTTACAAATCGAATGTATAATCTATATATATCCGATGCGTACAAGGGCAGATAGCAAAACTAGTGACACCATTTTATTTAGGAGGGCTTTCTAGCTTTCTAGTCAAATTATGCAC
This sequence comes from Oncorhynchus kisutch, assembly GCF_002021735.2. Lineage (NCBI taxonomy): Eukaryota > Metazoa > Chordata > Actinopteri > Salmoniformes > Salmonidae > Oncorhynchus > Oncorhynchus kisutch. The sequence continues at coordinate 5,007,813 of NW_022261979.1, read as the reverse complement.
CACATTAAGTGCCTTACGCGCTGCAAATACTGTAGATCTCTGCGAGTTTTGAAAGTGTTATGACCGATAAGGAGTTAACAATTTTTTGTATGAGCAATCTGGGATTTTTTTTTATACATACATTTTTAGATTGTTTAAATTAATTATATATAGCCATTGGTTCTTGAAAAATATAACTTATAAATGCCTCATACAATTTATACATGTTTCATGAGCTGTCTTACCCCAGAACCCTGGGGTGTCAATATTTCCCTTGTCAATATTGGCACCCTATTTGGAATTCCCGCCTTTGTAGGTGTATTGTCTTCTTAAATGATTCAGAGATTAGATTAGCGCATAGATGAACGGTCTGTAGTAAACTAATGTTGTGTTTCATAGCACGACATATACGACATTGTAATTACAGGGTAGCACAACTCCCGGGTGCGCTACACTCTTTGAGCTCTGGCCATCACGGATTTGTGTGGGAGCCAAATAAGAACCCGGGCTGTGACAAACAATGGTAGCGATGAAAGGCGAGGGGAGGGTTGGCTAAATGCAAATATCCACTTTGTGCTGTTGAGAGAACCTCCTCCAACACTGACAACTGGCAATTTCCATCCCAAGAATCCTACGCTGTAGGCTGAGAATAATGCACCTACAATTCTGCCACGTCCCTTCTTTACAGCGAAGTTACAACTTCTTGTAACTACGATTTAATTCACAACTTTGAAACGTGTTCGGTTCATTCCATCGAGCAAGAGTTGGACAACGGTCAGTGAAGATGGACATTTGATGACCTCGGGTGTGTCGCGGGAGGGACAGGAAGCGTCTGTGCACCTGTGAGAACTAAACCAAAAAGGTAAGCGACGCGTCGATCCGCTTGACATTCAAACAGGTACATTTGATTTATAAAAAAAAAACGATGTTTTTAATTTGTGTTCAAAGTGCAGTTGTCAAACTTTCCATTTTAACAACACCGATTTAAATCACCCCAAACCCATGTTTGTTGGCCGCTATATCGGCAACATAGTTTTGCATTGCTCTAAACGTTTTGTTCTGAGTTGCATGCTCTCACATAGCCTATCCACATTCCCGAACATCTCATTTGAGACTCCTGATGTTTTTCTCCACAGTAAAACAATAATAGTGTTTGAGACAAGAGGCAGAAACACAGCGCAGCTTCGTTTAGAGACGCTAAGCCTTTCTAAACGTGATTATCCTTAGCCCGTCGATACGCTGGCTTTCATTCAAGACATGCATGAGAAAGGCTTTGCGACACAATGGATCAGTGGGAGCTTGTCTGCTATTATAGAGGCACTGGGAAAGAGAGGAGGACTCTAGACGCACTGGGAAAGAGAGGAGGAATCTTACGTGAATATTGATATTGTCATGAGAGAGAGAGAGAGAGAGAGAGAGAGAGAGAGAGAGAGAGAGAGAGAGAGAGAGAGAGAGAGAGAGAGAGAGAGAGAGAGAGAGAGAGAGAGAGAGAGAGAGAGAGAGAGAGAGAGAGAGAGAGAGAGAATGAATGAATGACATGGAAACATTACAGATCAGTGGATGCTGAGGTCAGGATGTCGAGTAATTCAGCTATTTAAAAACATTTTGTGGAAAATGCCTCATACCTGACAATTATAAATAATAAATGAATGTTGTAAATTAGTCCACAAACTTGTCAAGTTACAATTAATTTAAAGTGCATTTCACAACATACTTTACAGAGAAAGTAAGAATTTTCTCCAAACAATTTGTTAGTAATCTGCAAACAAAAATTGGGCTTTGGGGTTGAATGCTACTGTTGAAATGAACTCTATCCCTGCAGGAAGACATCAAAGCAGACTCGACATGAGGGCTTTCTTGACAACAATTGCCCCATTCTACTACCCTACTACCCTACCCCTGGCCTGGCCTGGCCTGGCCACCCCCACACTCCCCATCCCCTGTTTCCACTTCATTAAGCCCCAAGCTCCTGAGTCCAATCTGGAGGGAAAATGCTTCACTAATTCTAATGTCAGTCCCAAATGGCTCCCTGTTTAGTGCACTACGTTTAACCACTACCCATAGGAAAACCATATATGGAATAAGGTGCCATTTGGAAACACGTTAAGACTCCTTTTCCCAACAAATGAAGACATTTTGTCTCTTTACTTTCATTTGAGTCAGACCCTGACGAGCTGTCAACAGTTGTACTTTCCCCTCTTTCATTTACTGACCAGCATATTGTTGGGGAAACGGAGTGAGCGAAACAGGACGCAGAGAGTTGAATTGTGAAGCGATGGATGGGGAAGAAGACTCCTGCTGGGTGATTCCCAGTGTCCCAAATGGCACCCTATTCTCTGTTAGGCCCTATGGGTTCTAGTCTAAATTAGTGCACTATATAGGGAATAGGGTGCCATTTGGGATGTAGACCGAGAGCATATTCCCCTCTGATCTATAGGGCCCATAGGATGCCAAATCCACTGTTGTCCTCATCACTTGTCCTCAACTGAATAATTAACTATTTCTTCATGTGATACAATAGTTGTTATTGCTAATGAAGAGAGAATAAAGTCAATGTTTATTTCAGATTATTGTTATTCGTAGAATCTGAAAAACTTAATACAAAACTTTTGAAGTGTATTGTCCCTTTAACTAATATAATCAGTTGCCATGGCAGGCTGCACTGGTTTCTGATTGACAGGGTTTAGAGCTCTGCTGTCTGATTGGCAGGGTTTAGAGCTCTGCTGTCTGATTAGCAGGGTTTAGAGCTCTGCTGTCTGATTAGCAGGGTTTAGAGCTCTGCTGTCTGATTGGCAGGGTTTAGAGCTCTGCTGTCTGATTAGCAGGGTTTAGAGCTCTGCTGTCTGATTGGCAGGGTTTAGAGCTCTGCTGTCTGATTAGCAGGGTTTAGAGCTCTGCTGTCTGATTGGCAGGGTTTAGAGCTCTGCTGTCTGATTAGCAGGGTTTAGAGCTCTGCTGTCTGATTGGCAGGGTTTAGAGCTCTGCTGTCTGATTGGCAGGGTTTAGAGGTCTGCTGTCTGATTGGCAGGGTTTAGAGCTCTGCTGTCTGATTAGCAGGGTTTAGAGCTCTGCTGTCTGATTAGCAGGGTTTAGACCTCTGCTGTCTGATTGGCAGGGTTTAGAGCTCTGCTGTCTGATTAGCAGGGTTTAGAGCTCTGCTGTCTGATTGGCAGGGTTTAGAGCTCTGCTGTCTGATTAGCAGGGTTTAGAGCTCTGCTGTCTGATTGGCAGGGTTTAGAGCTCTGCTGTCTGATTGGCAGGGTTTAGAGGTCTGCTGTCTGATTGGCAGGGTTTAGAGGTCTGCTGTCTGATTGGCAGGGTTTAGAGCTCTGCTGTCTGATTGGCAGGGTTTAGAGCTCTGCTGTCTGATTGTGTGCAGAGTTAGAGACTAGTGTACTATCTGAAGGGTATGGAAGGGAAGTGTGCAGAGTTAGAGACTAGTGTACTATTTGAAGGGTATGGAAGGGAAGTCTGCAGAGTTAGAGACTAGTGTACTATCTGAAGGGTATGGAAGGGAAGTCTGCAGAGTTATAGACTAGTGTACTATCTGAAGGGCATGGACACACTGGTAGCGTTTGCTGGCCGAGAGTAAAACAGAGTGCCATAATTGGAAAACCGAGTACAAGCAGATGTACAATCACACGAACATGACGTCAGTCAGACGCACAACAGCGAGCGGGTGGTCCCTAAAACCCACTGCGGCGAACAAACGGCCAACGAACTACAGATGACTGGCAGATGGACATTCGGTTCGGTGTGTGTGTGTGTGTGTTCCCTTACTGCAGGTAGATGGTTCCTCTCTTTGGAAGTGAACTCTAGTTCTCTGGGTCAGGTGTGAATATGTACATAGTTTATGACAGCTGTTTACCGTAGAAGACACAGCTTTGACATCTCACTGGACCGCCTCTTGATGAGTCATTTATTAGGGCTGTTAAACCCACCGGGCTATAGTCTATATTTCAGGATGGGACTCAATGTCATAGTGTTGGGGCTCAATGTCATAGTGTTGGGGCTCAATGTCATAGGGTTGGGGCTCAATGTCATAGTGTTGGGGCTCAATGGCATAGTGTTGGGGCTCAATGGCATAGGGTTGGGGCTCAATGGCATAGGGTTGGAGCTCAATGTCATAGGGTTGGGGCTCAATGTCATAGGGTTGGGACTCAATGTCTTAGGGATGGGGCTCAATGTCATAGGGTTGGGGCTCAATGTCATAGGGTTGGGGCTCAATGTCATAGGGTTGGGGCTCAATGTCATAGGTTTGGGGCTCAATGTCATAGGGTTGGGGCTCAATGTCATAGGGTTGGGGCTCAATGTCATAGGGTTGGGGCTCAATGTCATAGGGTTGGGGCTCAATGTCATAGTGTTGGGGCTCAATGTCATAGGGTTGGGGCTCAATGTCATAGGGTTGGGGCTCAATGTCATAGGGTTGGGGCTCAATGTCATAGGGTTGGGGCTCAATGTCATAGGGTTGGGGCTCAATGTCATAGTGTTGGGGCTCAATGTCTTAGGGTTGCATCCCAAATGGCCTGCTATTCCCTATATAGTGAGCTACTTCTGACCAGAAGCCTATAGGGAATAGGGTGCTATTAGGGACTTTACCATAATCATCTAGTCTGCTGCTCTGTGTTTAGCACACAGAACACGGTTCAATCTTTTCAACTTTTAATTCAATTTAAACATGTGCTTTGGACCACCACTCCCCCAAAATGTTTGTGAGCCATTAAAACAATTAGTGTGATTACAAAGAGCCACCCAAACAGTTACAGTCCACATGCAGACCAGACCACTGTGGGGTTGCCTAGCGATGTACACTCTTTCTCTCGCTTTCTCTCTCTCTTTCTTTCTCTCGCTCTCTCTCTCTCTCTCTCTCTCTCTCTCTCTCTCTCTCTCTCTCTCTCTCTCTCTCTCTCTCTCTCTCTCTCTCTCTCTCTCTCTCTCTCTCTTTCTCTTTCTTTCTCTTGCTTTCTCTCTCTGTCTCTCTCTCTCTCTCTCTCTCTCTTTCTCTCGCTTTCTCTCTCTCTCTCTCTCTCACTCTTTCTTTCTTTCTCTCGCTTTCTCTCTCTCTCTCTCTGTCTCTCTCTCTCTCTCTCCCTCTCTCTCTCTCTCTCTCTCTCGCTCTCTCTCTCACTCTTTCTTTCTTTCTCTTGCTTTCTCTCTCTCTCTCTCTGTCTCTCTCTCTCCCTCTCTCTCTCTCGCTCTCTCTCTCACTCTTTCTTTCTTTCTCTCGCTCTCTCTCTCTCTTCTTTCTCTCTCTCTCTCTCTCTCTCTCTCTCTCTCTCTCTCTCTCTCTCTCTCTCTCTCTCTCTCTCTCTCTCTCTCTCTCTCTCTCTGTCTCTCTCTCTCTCTCTCTCTCTCTCTCTCTCTCTGTCTCTCTCTCTCTCTGTCTCTCTCTCTCTCTCTCTCTCTCTCTCTCTCTCTCTGTCTCTCTCTCTCTCTCTCTGTCTCTCTCTCTCTCTCTCTCTCTCTGTCTCTCTCTCTCTCTCTCTCTCTCTCTCTCTCTCTCTCTCTCTGTCTCTCTCTCTCTCTCTGTCTCTCTCTCTCTCTCTCTCCATCTCTCTCTCTCTCTGTCTCTCTCTCTCTCCACTCCCCTTCCCTCTCCTGCATACTAATAGACAGACTGAAAGCTGCTTTCAAATCAGATCTGTCAGACTCCTTATTAATATCCCCCACTTCTTCACTTTGTGTCTGTTCTCTGTCTCTCTCATCCTGTTTCTGTCTGTTCTCTCTCTCTCATCCTGTTTATGTCTGTTCTCTGTCTCTCTCTTCCTGTTTCTGTCTGTTCTCTGTCTCTCTCTTCCTGTTTCTGTCTGTTCTCTGTCTCTCTCATCCTGTTTCTGTCTGTTCTCTTTCTCTCTCTTTCTGTTTCTGTCTGTTCTCTGTCTCTCTCTTCCTGTTTCTGTCTGGTGAACTGAAGCCCTAGCTCAGGCCCGGTTCGACCCCAAGCCCGGTGAGCAACTCACCTTAGTTAAGATCAACTGAATGACGACAACTTAAAAAATGTTATTTCACCTTTATTAAACCAGGTACATACTGGACTGATAAGGAACACTGCTTTAACTATTATTATTAGTGGTATTATAATGATCTAAACATTTGAACAAGTTGGGACAACCCTGAGCTGATCTCCTAGTAGCCTGTCCTACTGCCTACCTTATGTAGCTCTTCACTCTCCCAGTAACCTGTCCTACTCCCTACCTTATGTAGCTCTTCACTCTCCCAGTAACCTGTCCTACTCCCTACCTAATGTAGCTCTTCACTCTCCCAGTAACCTGTCCTACTCCCTACCTAAAGCCTGTGTCTTGTCTGATAATCAACATGTTGTTTCTCTGAATCTCTGTCTGTATATTTGGTTATTTGATCTCTGGCCGGGCAGGTGGAAGTGGTAACTCATTTATCACTGATCAGAAACATTTAGCATGCCATAATGTAGCCTGAATGCATGCCATAATGTAGCCTGAATGCATGCCATAATGTAGCCTGAATGCATGCCATAATGTAGCCTGAATGCATGCCATAATGTAGCCTGAATGCACGCCATAATGTAGCCTGAATGCATGCCATAATGTAGCCTGGATGCATGCCATAATGTAGCCTGAATGCATGCCATAATGTAGCCTGAATGCATGCATGAATGCATATAATCTACTGTATCCACCATGGAGCTGTGACATCACATCCTGTTTTATCTGTCTTAACCTGACTTAGCCTTCTTCAATACAATAAATTCATCATTTATGTCATACACAGCATACGAGGTATCCATGTCATTACACAGCATACGGGGCGGCAGCGTAGCCTAGTGGTTAGAGCGTTGGACTAGTAACCGAAAGGTTGCAAGTTCGAATCCCCGAGCTGACAAGGTACAAATCTGTCGTTCTGCCCCTGAACAGGCAGTTAACCCACTGTTCCTAGGCCGTCATTGAAAATAAGAAATTGTTCTTAACTGACTTGCCTAGTTAAATAAAGGTAAAATAAAAATAAAAATACAAGGCGTTCATGTCATTACACAGCATACGAGGCATTCATGTCATTACACAGCATACGAGGTATTCATGTCATTACACAGCATACGAGGTATCCATGTCATTACACAGCATACGAGGCATTCATGTCATTACACAGCATACGAGGCATTCATGTCATTACACAGCATACGAGGCATTCATGTCATTACACAGCATACGAGGCATTCATGTCATTACACAGCATACGAGGTATCCATGTCATTACACAGCATACGAGGCATTCATGTCATTACACAGCATACGAGGCATTCATGTCATACACAGCATACGAGGCATTCATGTCATTACACAGCATACGAGGTATTCATGTCATTACACAGCATACGAGGTATCCATGTCATTACACAGCATACGAGGCATTCATGTCATTACACAGTATACGAGGTATCCATGTCATTACACAGCATACGAAGCATTCATGTCATTACACAGCATACGAGGCATTCATGTCATTACACAGTATACGAGGTATCCATGTCATTACACAGCATACGAAGCATTCATGTCATTACACAGCATACGAGGCATTCATGTCATTACACAGCATACAAGGCATTCATGTCATTACACAGCATACGAGGCATTCATGTCATTACACAGCATACGAGGTATTCATGTCATTACACAGCATACAAGGTATTATGTAATTACACAGCATACGAGGTATCCATGTCATTACACAGCATACGAGGTATTCATGTCATTACACAGCATACAAGGTATTATGTAATTACACAGCATACGAGGTATCCATGTCATTACACAGCATACGAGGTATTCATGTCATTACACAGCATACGAGGCATTCATGTCATTACACAGCATACGAGGTATCCATGTCATTACACAGCATACGAGGTATCCATGTCATTACACAGCATACGAGGCATTCATGTCATTACACAGCATACGAGGCATTCATGTCATTACACAGCATACGAGGTATTCATGTCATTACACAGCATACGAGGCGTTCATGTCATTACACAGCATACAAGGTATTATGTAATTACACAGCATACGAGGTATCCATGTCATTACACAGCATAACGAGGCATTCATGTCATTACACAGCATACAAGGTATTATGTAATTACACAGCATACGAGGTATCCATGTCATTACACAGCATACGAGGTATCCATGTCATTACACAGCATACAAGGTATTATGTAATTACACAGCATACGAGGTATCCATGTCATTACACAGCATAACGAGGCATTCATGTCATTACACAGCATACAAGGTATTATGTAATTACACAGCATACGAGGTATCCATGTCATTACACAGCATACAAGGTATTATGTAATTACACAGCATACGAGGCATCCATGTCATTACACAGCATACGAGGCATTCATGTCATTACACAGCATACGAGGTATTCATGTCATTACACAGCATACGAGGTATTCATGTCATTACACAGCATACGAGGCATTCATGTCATTACACAGCATACGAGGTATCCATGTCATTACACAGCATACGAGGTATCCATGTCATTACACAGCATACGAGGCATTCATGTCATTACACAGCATACGAGGTATTCATGTCATTACACAGCATATGAGGTATTCATGTCATTACACAGCATACGAGGTATTCATGTCATTACACAGCATACGAGGTATTCATGTCATTACACAGCATACGAGGCATTCATGTCATTACACAGCATACGAGGTATCCATGTCATTACACAGCATACGAGGTATTCATGTCATTACACAGCATACGAGGTATTCATGTCATTACACAGCATACGAGGCATTCATGTCATTACACAGCATACGAGGTATCCATGTCATTACACAGCATACGAGGCGTTCATGTCATTACACAGCATACGAGGCATTCATGTCATTACACAGCATACGAGGCATTCATGTCATTACACAGCATACGAGGCGTTCATGTCATTACACAGCATACGAGTCATTCATGTCATTTCACAGCATACGAGGTATCCATGTCATTACACAGCATACGAGGTATCCATGTCATTACACAGCATACGAGGCATCCATGTCATTACACAGCATACGAGGTATTCATGTCATTACACAGCATACGAGGTATCCATGTCATTACACAGCATACGAGGCATTCATGTCATTACACAGCATACGAGGCATTCATGTCATTACACAGCATACGAGGCATTCATGTCATTACACAGCATACGAGGCATTCATGTCATTACACAGCATACGAGGCATTCATGTCATTACACAGCATACGAGGCATTCATGTCATTACACAGCATACGAGGTATCCATGTCATTACACAGCATACGAGGCATTCATGTCATTACACAGCATACGAGGCATTCATGTCATTACACAGCATACGAGGCATTCATGTCATTACACAGCATACGAGGCATTCATGTCATTACACAGCATACGAGGTATCCATGTCATTACACAGCATACGAGGCATTCATGTCATTACACAGCATACGAGGCATTCATGTCATTACAACAGCATACGAGGTATCCATGTCATTACACAGCATACGAGGCGTTCATGTCATTACACAGCATACGAGGTATCCATGTCATTACACAGCATACGAGGTATCCATGTCATTACACAGCATACGAGGCATTCATGTCATTACACAGCATACGAGGTATCCATGTCATTACACAGCATACGAGGCATTCATGTCATTACACAGCATACGAGGCATCCATGTCATTACACAGCATACAAGGTATCCATGTCATTACACAGCATACGAGGCATTCATGTCATTACACAGCATACGAGGTATTCATGTCATTACACAGCATACGAGGCATTCATGTCATTACACAGCATACGAGGCGTTCATGTCATTACACAGCATACGAGGCATACATGTCATTACACAGCATACGAGGCATTCATGTCATTACACAGCATACGAGGTATTCATGTCATTACACAGCATACGAGGCATCCATGTCATTACACAGCATACGAGGCATTCATGTCATTACACAGCATACGAGGCATCCATGTCATTACACAGCATACGAGGCATCCATGTCATTACACAGCATACGAGGCATCCATGTCATTACACAGCATACGAGGTATCCATGTCATTACACAGCATACGAGGCATCCATGTCATTACACAGCATACGAGGCATCCATGTCATTACACAGCATACGAGGCATCCATGTCATTACACAGCATACGAGGCATTCATTTCATTAAATGCAATCAAGCATATATATATTTCCATGAAATAACAAAGGGAGCCTTGAATGTTTAACCATAAAATAAATAACTAGATTTTTTACCAAACATCCATTTGAATATCTGATCAAAAGTCCCATGTGTTTTGAGTGGATGTTTGATTCAGGAAAACATTGGGATCAGTTACGGGTCTACTTTCCATATGTCCAGCAACGCACATTAGCAGGGCAGTCAGAGGTGTGTTTTGTTAGGATGTATCGGCATTGACATTGGAATATGGGATGGTTCTGATACTGGTCTTGTGGATCGCCATCTTCCTCAGTGCACTGCAGTCTATTATGGGATGGTTCTGATACTGGTCTTGTGGATCGCCATCTTCCTCAGTGCACTGCAGTCTATTATGGGATGGTTCTGATACTGGTCTTGTGGATCGTCATTCTCCTCAGTGCACTGCAGTCTATTATGGGATGGTTCTGATACTGGTCTTGTGGATCGTCATTCTCCTCAGTGCACTGCAGTCTATTATGGGATGGTTCTGATACTGGTCTTGTGGATCGTCATTCTCCTCAGTGCACTGCAGCCTATTCGTATTGTAACGTGATACATTTCAATCATCAGAAAAATAGGTTTCATCATGGCCACACATTTCTCTGGCCCAGCTAATGTTGGAAGCCTAGCACGACTAGTGTCTGTAGCTGCTGTGGTTGAGAGTGACATGTAGCAGGTTAAAAAGGTGTACAGACACAGCACGTTAAGGCCGAAACCGGCCCGTTAGGTTCAGGCTGAGAAGGGTGTTTTCTCTTCTGCCATCAGTAGTTGTGTTATCCCATTCCGTAGGGACACTCACGGATCTCATGTTGTTTAGCAGGAATGCATCTCTCTCTGGTTAGAAGAGACATTTGATCCAGACTCAAAAGCTTTGAAAACACAGATCATTCCAGGAATCTGTCTACAAACAGGAAGGAGTCATTATACTGATAAAGTCTACCCTCACAAACAACCTTGTTTAGAAGAGGAACAGTCGCTCTTCAAGCTCAAAACTGAATGAATTATTCATGTGGCAACACACTCAGCTGTCAGACAATTTGAGCCATGGTCAAGTAGTGACAAAATGGATTCTTTTGAAAATCAGACTTTCCCCAAAATCTGAAGTCTCTGAGTTTGGTTGTGTGATAGACTTGACGTCTTCCTGATGTTACTGTATAGTCTCTGAGTTTGGTTGTGTGATAGACTTGAAGTCTTCCTGATGTTACTGTATAGTCTCTGAGTTTGGTTGTGTGATAGACTTGAAGTCTTCCTGATGTTACTGTATAGTCTCTGAGTTTGGTTGTGTGATAGACTTGAAGTCTTCCTGATGTTACTGTATAGTCTCTGAGTTTGGTTGTGTGATAGACTTGAAGTCTTCCTGATGTTACTGTATAGTCTCTGAGTTTGGTTGTGTGATAGACTTGAAGTCTTCCTGATGTTACTGTATAGTCTCTGAGTTTGGTTGTGTGATAGACTTGAAGTCTTCCTGATGTTACTGTATAGTCTCTGAGTTTGGTTGTGTGATAGACTTGAAGTCTTCCTGATGTTACTGTATAGTCTCTGAGTTTGGTTGTGTGATAGACTTGAAGTCTTCCTGATGTTACTGTATAGTCTCTGAGTTTGGTTGTGTGATAGACTTGAAGTCTTCCTGATGTTACTGTATAGTCTCTGAGTTTGGTTGTGTGATAGACTTGAAGTCTTCCTGATGTTACTGTATAGTCTCTGAGTTTGGTTGTGTGATAGACTTGAAGTCTTCCTGATGTTACTGTATAGTCTCTGAGTTTGGTTGTGTGATAGACTTGAAGTCTTCCTGATGTTACTGTATAGTCTCTGAGTTTGGTTGTGTGATAGACTTGAAGTCTTCCTGATGTTACTGTATAGTCTCTGAGTTTGGTTGTGTGATAGACTTGAAGTCTTCCTGATGTTACTGTATAGTCTCTGAGTTTGGTTGTGTGATAGACTTGAAGTCTTCCTGATGTTACTGTATAGTCTCTGAGTTTGGTTGTGTGATAGACTTGAAGTCTTCCTGATGTTACTGTATAGTCTCTGAGTTTGGTTGTGTGATAGACTTGAAGTCTTCCTGATGTTACTGTATAGTCTCTGAGTTTGGTTGTGTGATAGACTTGAAGTCTTCCTGATGTTACTGTATAGTCTCTGAGTTTGGTTGTGTGATAGACTTGAAGTCTTCCTGATGTTACTGTATAGTCTCTGAGTTTGGTTGTGTGATAGACTTGAAGTCTTCCTGATGTTACTGTATAGTCTCTGAGTTTGGTTGTGTGATAGACTTGAAGTCTTCCTGATGCTACTGTATTTTGTACATAATGTTGCTGCTACTGTCTCTTTTGACTGAAAAGAGCTTCTGGACATCAGAATAGCGATTACTCACCTCGAACTGGATGAAGATTTTTTTCTTTAACGATTTCGACGCGAAGGATATACTGCTTTGTCAAGACCAGGCCCAAATCCCTGTCATCAGTGTGAAGAAAAGACAGAGAAAAGGGGGAGGAAGGCGGGGTGCCTGGTGAGAATTAGCCGGCGAGTAGGTAGACCACCACTACCCTCCGTGTTATTGGCCAACGTGTGATCATTGGAAAATAAACTGGACCATCTACAATTAAAACTGTAATATCTTATGTTTCACCGAGACGTGGCTGAACGATGACATGGATACTGTAGAGCTGGCTGGGTTTTCCGTGCATGGGCAGGACAGAGCAGCTACATCTGGTAAGATGAGGGGCGGGAATGTGTGTCAATAACTGCTGGTGCGCAATGTCTAATATTAAAGAAGCATCGAGATAATGCTCGCCTGAGGTAGAATACCTCATGATAAGCTGTAGACCCCACTATCTACCAAGAGAGTTTTCATCTATATTATTCGTAGCCGTCTATTTACCACCACAAACCGATGCTGGCACCAAGACCGCACTCAACGAGCTGTATAAGGCCATAAGCAAACATGAAAATGCTCATCCAGAAACAGCGCTCCTAGTGGCCGGGTAACTTTATGCAGGCAAACTTAAATCCATTTGACCTAAAAATCTACCTGCATGTCACATGTGCAACCAGAGGAAAAAAACTCCAGACCACTTTTACTCCACACACAGAGTTATACAGTGGTAGTGTAGCCTAGTGGTTAGAGTGTTGGACTAGTAACCGAAAGGTTGCAAGTTCAAATCCCCAAGCTGACAAGGTACAAAATCTGTCGTTCTGCCCTTGAACATGCAGTTAATCCACTGTTCCTAGGCTGTCATTGAAAACAAGAATTTGTTCTTAACTGACTTGCCTAGTAAAATAAAGGTAAATAAAATTTTAAAAAATACAAAACTCTCCCTTGTCCTCCTATTGGCAAATCTGACCATAATTCTATCCTGATTCCTGCTTACAAGCAGAAACTAAAGCAGGGAGTACTAGTGACTCGCTCAATATGGAAGTGGTCAGATGACGTCGATGGATTACAGGCAACATCCGTACCGAGCTCAAGTCTAGAGTTGCCGCTTTCAAGGAGCGGGACACTAATCCAAACGCTTATAAGAAATCCCGCTAAGCTCTCAGACGAACCATCAAGCAGGCAAAGCATCAATACAGGACTAAAGTTGAATCCTACTACACCGGCTCTGACGCTTGTCAGATGTGGCAGGACTTGAAAACTATTTACAGAATACAAAGGGAAACCTAGCCACGAGCTGCCAAGTGACGCAAGCCTACCAGACAAGCTAAATGCCTTTTATGCTCACTTTGAGGCAAGCAACACTGAAGCATGCATGAGAGCACCAGCTGTTCCGGACTACTGTGTGAACACACTCTCCGTCATCGATGCGAGCAAGACCTTTAAACATGTCAATGTTCCCAAAGCCACAGGCCGGATGGATTACCAGGACGTGTACTGAAAGCATGAGCAAACCAACAGGTAAGTGTCTTCACTGACATTTTCAACCTCTCCCTGACCATGTCTGTAATACCTACATGTTACCTACATGTACTCACTGCTTATTATCTATGCATAGTCACTTTACCCCTACCTACATGTACAAATTAGCTCAACTAACCTGTACCTCCGCACATTGACTCGGTACCGGTACCCTCTACATATAGCCTCCACATTGACTCGGTACCGGTACCCACTACATATAGCCTCCACATTGACTCGGTACCGGTACCCTCTACATATAGCCTCCACATTGACTCGGTACCGGTACCCACTACATATAGCCTCCACATTGACTCGGTACCGGTACCCTCTACATATAGCCTCCACATTGACTCGGTACCGGTACCCTCTACATATAGCCTCCACATTGACTCGGTACCGGTACCCTCTACATATAGCCTCCACATTGACTCGGTACCGGTACCCTCTACATATAGCCTCCACATTGACTCGGTACCGGTACCCTCTACATATAGCCTCCACATTGACTCGGTACCGGTACCCTCTACATATAGCCTCCACATTGACTCGGTACCGGTACCCTCTACATATAGCCTCCACATTGACTCGGTACCGGTACCCTCTACATATAGCCTCCACATTGACTCTGGTACCGGTACCCTCTACATATAGCCTCCACATTGACTCTGTACCGGTACCCTCTACATATAGCCTCCACATTGACTCGGTACCGGTACCCTCTACATATAGCCTCCACATTGACTCGGTACCGGTACCTCTACATATAGCCTCCACATTGACTCGGTACCGGTACCCTCTACATATAGCCTCCACATTGACTCGGTACCGGTACCCACTACATATAGCCTCCACATTGACTCGGTACCGGTACCCTCTACATATAGCCTCCACATTGACTCGGTACCGGTACCCCACTACATATAGCATCCACATTGACTCGGTACCGGTACCCTCTACATATAGCCTCCACATTGACTCGGTACCGGTACCCTCTACATATAGCCTCCACATTGACTCGGTACCGGTACCCTCTACATATAGCCTCCACATTGACTCGGTACCGGTACCCCACTACATATAGCCTCCACATTGACTCGGTACCGGTACCCTCTACATATAGCCTCCACATTGACTCGGTACCGGTACCCTCTACATATAGCCTCCACATTGACTCGGTACCGGTACCCTCTACATATAGCCTCCACATTGACTCGGTACCGGTACCCACTACATATAGCCTCCACATTGACTCGGTACCGGTACCCTCTACATATAGCCTCCACATTGACTCGGTACCGGTACCCTCTACATATAGCCTCCACATTGACTCGGTACCGGTACCCACTACATATAGCCTCCACATTGACTCGGTACCGGTACCCTCTACATATAGCCTCCACATTGACTCGATACCGGTACCCCTACATATAGCCTCCACATTGACTCGGTACCGGTACCCACTACATATAGCCTCCACATTGACTCGGTACCGGTACCCACTACATATAGCCTCCACATTGACTCGGTACCGTACCCTCTACATATAGCCTCCACATTGACTCGGTACCGGTACCCTCTACATATAGCCTCCACATTGACTCGGTACCGGTACCCTCTACATATAGCCTCCACATTGACTCGGTACCGGTACCCTCTACATATAGCCTCCACATTGACTCGGTACCGGTACCCTCTACATATAGCCTCCACATTGACTCGGTACCGGTACCCTCTACATATAGCCTCCACATTGACTCTGTACCGGTACCCTCTACATATAGCCTCCACATTGACTCGGTACCGGTACCCTCTACATATAGCCTCCACATTGACTCGGTACCGGTACCCACTACATATAGCCTCCACATTGACTCGGTACCGGTACCCACTACATATAGCCTCCACATTGACTCGGTACCGGTACCCTCTACATATAGCCTCCACATTGACTCTGTACCGGTACCCTCTACATATAGCCTCCACATTGACTCGGTACCGGTACCCTCTACATATAGCCTCCACATTGACTCGGTACCGGTACCCTCTACATATAGCCTCCACATTGACTCGGTACCGGTACCCCTCTACATATAGCCTCCACATTGACTCGGTACCGGTACCCACTACATATAGCCTCCACATTGACTCTGTACCGGTACCCTCTACATATAGCCTCCACATTGACTCGGTACCGGTACCCTCTACATATAGCCTCCACATTGACTCGGTACCGGTACCCTCTACATATAGCCTCCACATTGACTCGGTACCGGTACCCTCTACATATAGCCTCCACATTGACTCGGTACCGGTACCCACTACATATAGCCTCCACATTGACTCGGTACCGGTACCCTCTACATATAGCCTCCACATTGACTCGGTACCGGTACCCTCTACATATAGCCTCCACATTCACTCGGTACCGGTACCCTCTACATATAGCCTCCACATTGACTCTGTACCGGTACCCACTACATATAGCCTCCACATTGACTCGGTACCGGTACCCTCTACATATAGCCTCCACATTGACTCTGTACCGGTACCCACTACATATAGCCTCCACATTGACTCGGTACCGGTACCCACTACATATAGCCTCCACATTGACTCGGTACCGGTACCCACACTACATATAGCCTCCACATTGACTCGGTACCGGTACCCACTACATATAGCCTCCACATTGACTCGGTACCGGTACCCCACTACATATAGCCTCCACATTGACTCGGTAACCGGTACCCTCTACATATAGCCTCCACATTGACTCGGTACCGGTACCCACTACATATAGCCTCCACATTGACTCGGTACCGGTACCCTCTACATATAGCCTCCACATTGACTCGGTACCGGTACCCTCTACATATAGCCTCCACATTGACTCGGTACCGGTACCCTCTACATATAGCCTCCACATTGACTCTGTACCGGTACCCTCTACATATAGCCTCCACATTGACTCGGTACCGGTACCCTCTACATATAGCCTCCACATTGACTCTGTACCGGTACCCCCCTACATATAGCCTCCACATTGACTCGGTACCGGTACCCACTACATATAGCCTCCACATTGACTCTGTACCGGTACCCACTACATATAGCCTCCACATTGACTCTGTACCGGTACCCTCTACATATAGCCTCCACATTGACTCGTACCGGTACCCTCTACATATAGCCTCCACATTGACTCGGTACCGGTACCCTCTACATATAGCCTCCACATTGACTCGGTACCGGTACCCTCTACATATAGCCTCCACATTGACTCGGTACCGGTACCCTCTACATATAGCCTCCACATTGACTCGGTACCGGTACCCACTACATATAGCCTCCACATTGACTCGGTACCGGTACCCTCTACATATAGCCTCCACATTGACTCTGTACCGGTACCCTCTACATATAGCCTCCACATTGACTCTGTACCGGTACCCTCTACATATAGCCTCCACATTGACTCGGTACCGGTACCCACTACATATAGCCTCCAAATTGACTCGGTACCGGTACCCACTACATATAGCCTCCACATTGACTCTGTACCGGTACCCTCTACATATAGCCTCCACATTGACTCGGTACCGGTACCCTCTACATATAGCCTCCACATTGACTCGGTACCGGTACCCACTACATATAGCCTCCACATTGACTCTGTACCGGTACCCTCTACATATAGCCTCCACATTGACTCGGTACCGGTACCCTCTACATATAGCCTCCACATTGACTCGGTACCGGTACCCTCTACATATAGCCTCCACATTGACTCGGTACCGGTACCCACTACATATAGCCTCCACATTGACTCGGTACCGGTACCCTCTACATATAGCCTCCACATTGACTCTGTACCGGTACCCTCTACATATAGCCTCCACATTGACTCTGTACCGGTACCCTCTACATATAGCCTCCACATTGACTCGGTACCGGTACCCTCTACATATAGCCTCCACATTGACTCGGTACCGGTACCCTCTACATATAGCCTCCACATTGACTCGGTACCGGTACCCTCTACATATAGCCTCCACATTGACTCTGTACCGGTACCCTCTACATATAGCCTCCACATTGACTCGGTACCGGTACCCTCTACATATAGCCTCCACATTGACTCTGTACCAGTACCCTCTACATATAGCCTCCACATTGACTCTGTACCGGTACCCTCTACATATAGCCTCCACATTGACTCGGTACCGGTACCCTCTACATATAGCCTCCACATTGACTCTGTACCGGTACCCTCTACATATAGCCTCCACATTGACTCTGTACCGGTACCCTCTACATATAGCCTCCACATTGACTCGGTACCGGTACCCTCTACATATATCAAATCAAATCAAATCAAATTTATTTATATAGCCCTTCGTACATCAGCTGATATCTCAAAGTGCTGTACAGAAACCCAGCCTAAAACCCCAAACAGCAAGCAATGCAGGTGGAGAAGCACAGTGGCTAGGAAAAACTCCCTAGAAAGGCCAATACCTAGGAAGAAACCTAGAGAGGAACCAGGCTATGTGGGGTGGCCAGTCCTCTTCTGGCTGTGCCGGGTGGAGATTATAACAGAACATGGTCAAGATGTTCAATGTTCATAAATGACCAGCATGGTCGAATAATAATAAGGCAGAACAGTTGAAACTAGAGCAGCAGCACAGTCAGGTGGAAGTTGAAACTGGAGCAGCAGCATGGCCAGGTAGACTGGGGACAGCAAGGAGTCATCATGTCAGGTAGTCCTGGGGCATGGTCCTAGGGCTCAGGTCAGTTGAAACTGGAACAGCAGCATGGCCAGGTGGACTGGGGACAGCAAGGAGTCATCATGTCAGGTAGTCCTGGGGCATGGTCCTAGGGCTCAGGTCCTCCGAGAGAGAGAAAGAAAGAGAGAAGGAGAGAATTAGAGAACGCACACTTAGATTCACACAGGACACCGAATAGGACAGGAGAAGTACTCCAGATATAACAAACTGACCCCAGCCCCCCGACACATAAACTACTGCAGCATAAATACTGGTACCCTCTACATATAGCCTCCACATTGACTCTGTACCGGTACCCTCTACATATAGCCTCCACATTGACTCTGTACCGGTACCCTCTACATATAGCCTCCACATTGACTCGGTACCGGTACCCTCTACATATAGCCTCCACATTGACTCTGTACCGGTACCCTCTACATATAGCCTCCACATTGACTCGGTACCGGTACCCACTACATATAGCCTCCACATTGACTCTGTACCGGTACCCACTACATATAGCCTCCACATTGACTCGGTACCGGTACCCACTACATATAGCCTCCACATTGACTCGGTACCGGTACCCTCTACATATAGCCTCCACATTGACTCTGTACCGGTACCCACTACATATAGCCTCCACATTGACTCGGTACCGGTACCCACTACATATAGCCTCCACATTGACTCGGTACCGGTACCCACTACATATAGCCTCCACATTGACTCGGTACCAGTACCCTCTACATATAGCCTCCACATTGACTCGGTACCAGTACCCTCTACATATAGCCTCCACATTGACTCGGTACCAGTACCCTCTACATATAGCCTCCACATTGACTCTGTACCGGTACCCTCTACATATAGCCTCCACATTGACTCGGTACCGGTACCCTCTACATATAGCCTCCACATTGACTCGGTACCGGTACCCTCTACATATCGCCTCGTTATTCTTATTGTGTTATTTTTTTACATTTGTTTTTACTTAAGTTTATTTAGTAAATATTTTCTTAACTCTTTCTTGAACTGCATTGTTGGTTAAGGGCTTGTAAGTAAGCATTTCACGGTAAGGTCTACCTACACCTGTTGTATTCGGCGCATGTGACAAATAAAATTCTATGTTTTTGTCGTGGTGTTATGCTGTAGTGATCTCGCACTGTCTGTCTGTAGCAGTTCTTCCTGAGATATAGACTAGTCCATCCTTTTCAGAGGTGTATAATTAGCCCCAATGGAAACAGGAAAGGCCTCGCCCTCTCTCTCTCTCTCTCTCTCCTCTCTCTCCTCTCTCTCTCTCTCCAGATGTGCATTGAGTTTCAGTCAGAGATATAGGACAGGATAATGTTCAGAGGAGGAGCATGTCCCCTGATGAGTCCCTTGATGCCAGCCTCTATGTCGTACAGGAAATGAGGGCGGGTGTGTGTGTGTGTTACAACTTCTTGAAAAACAGCCCAATTAGCTGCTCTTAATTATAAAGTGCCTTGTTTTAGTAATGATCATTGACCATGGATCTTCTTGTGCCATTTTACATGTTAGTCATTTAGCAGACGTTCTTATCCAGAGTGATTTACAAGAGCAATTAGGGTTAAATGCCTTGCTCATGGGCACATCGGCAGATTTTTCCTCTAGTCAGCTGTGCGATTCAAACCAACAAGCTTTCAGTGGCTCAACGCTCTTAACCGCTAGTCTAGCTGCTGCCCAGAAAGCCTTTACCTAACTCCACGCACAAATGTCATTCTTATTTATTTATTTTTCGTAAAAGTTCCAAACCAAAATGCCTTGTTAGGTAGGAACACAACAGCTAAGAAGATGTATAAGATGAAGAGAATGTAATGACAGAAGTTCATCGGTACAGAACATTGTGTATCAGAAAACAGTTGTCTTGTTGTAATAGAATGTCAATACATTGTCTTAATATGGTTCCAGTTATAATAAGGCATTTCTTAACCTGCTCAAGTTCTGCACCAGTGTGTTGAGTAGCGTTTCAGGATCATACTTGGCAAGTCATCAGCTCCTGGTGTTTTAAGGCGAGGAGGAGATGGTTCAGCCTCTGGGTTCTTCTGTCCTGTTGTCAATGTGTGTCTGTGTGGTACTTGGCCTTTGAACACAGCTGGTGTTACAGTGTGTCACTGTAATCCAGAGTATTTAATTACAGTGAATCTCAACTCCTTGGTAAATACCTTTTATCTGAAGGGGGACTGTCATGGTGTAATGGGAACAGCCAGGTCACCATACAGCCCTGTCATTAACCCTGTCCTTGATGTCTCTAATACCTTATTTGGTACGACTGCAAAATTAGTGCAACTTTTCCCAAATTCCCTAAATGTTTTCCAGAAAGACCAGTTAGAGGATTCCAGATGTCCTGCTTATTGCCTGTTGATTGTGCTAATCTTCAAATAAATCTTCAAATATTGTGAAAGGCACCAGAATTTTGCAACCGTAGACTCTGCATTCTAGAAGCCCATCATTGTGCATCACATCACATCGCCGTGGTTACGTTCAATTGTCTGTCTGTCTGTCTGTGATTCATTTGTGGTGAATGTTTTCCCGCCCCCGGGTGGTGTGTCTGACATGAGGGATCAGTGACTTGGCCTTTCATTTCTGTCCCTTCCTCTTCTTCCTCCTCAGATTAAAGAGTGAATATAGACCAGGTGTATACTAGCAGACCTGCCATTACAGTCCCTCCCTCCCTCCCTCCCTCCCTCCCTCCCTCCCTCCCTCCCTCCCTCCCTCCCTCCCTCCCTCCCTCCCTCCCTCCCTCCCTCCCTCCCTCCCTCCCTCCCTCCCTCCCTCCCTCCCTCCCTCCCTCCCTCCTTCTCCCTTCTCCTCCCTCCTCCTCCTCCGTCCTCCTCCCTCCTCCTCCCTTCTCCTCCCTCCTCCTCCTCCATCCTCCCTCCCTCCCTCCCGTCCTCCTCGTCCTCCCTCCTCGTCCTCCCTTCTCCTGCTCCCTCCCTCCTCCTCCCTTCTCCTCCCTCCTCCTCCTCCATCCTCCCTCCCTCCCGTCCTCCTCGTCCTCCCTCCTCGTCCTCCCTCCTCCTGCTCCCTCCCTCCTCCTCCCTTCTCCTCCCTCCTCCTCCTCCGTCCTCCTCCCTCCTCCCTCCTCCTCCCTTCTCCTCCCTCCTCCTCCTCCCTCCCTCCTCCTCCCTTCTCCTCCCTCCTCCTCCTCTGTCCTCCTCTGTCCTCCTCCCTCCTTCCTCCTCCGTCCTCCTCCCTCCTGCTCTTCCCTCCTCCTCCCTCCCTCCTCCTCCGTCCTCCTCCTCCCTCCTGCTCCTCCCTCCTCCGTCCTCCTGCTCCTCCCTCCTCCTCCTCCGACCCTCCTCTTCCTCCATCCCTCCTCTTCCTCCATCCCTCCTCCTCCGTCCTCCGTCCTCCTCCTCCGTCCTCCTCCCTCCTCTGTCCTCCTCCCTCCTCCTCCGTCCTTCTCCCTCCTCCTCTGTCCTCCTCCCTCCTCCTCCTCCGTCCTCCTCCTCCTCCCCTTCATCTCACCCTGCCTCTCTAGCTCCATAGATTTGTCAGACAGAGTGTTTTTGTTGTAGAAAGCAGGTTGTTTTCTCTGGTCTTGACTCACCAGTTTACTTGATGGGTTAAAGAGGGGTTAGTGGTCCACTGTGGTGCACTTAACCCAGTTCTAAGTCTACGGCCTCACTCCTGTCCCTTGAGATCAAGGGTGCATCTAAAATGGGCCCTGATTCCCTATATAGTGCACTACTTTTGACCAGGGCACATAGGACTGCTCCCATAGGGCAGCACCGTATCCACTATGTAGTGCACTACTTTTGTGCACTGGTCAAAAGTAGTGCACCATGTAGGGTAGAGGATTCCATTTGGGACGCAGACAAGCCCAGTGAAGGAGAGCACCTAGAGGGGAAACTGTGTTTTTATTGGTGCAGAGGAGGGGCTCCCACCTCAGTTAGGCCCAGAGAGGAATGCACACCTGTTTGCTGAGTGCTGCTTGTAGTCCATGTGGCAATGCAACCTGACATCTGGTGGATGGAGGGAGGGAGGGAGAGAAAGAGAGACAAGAGAGACAGAGAGAGAGAGAGAGAGAAGGGGGGAGAAAAAGAGAGAAGGGGGGGAGAAAGAGAGAGAGAGAGAGAGAGACAGAGAGAGAATGAGAGAGAATGAGAGAGAGAGAGAGAAGGGGGAGAGAGAAAGAGAGACAGAGAGAGAGAAGAGGGAGAGAGACAGAGAGAGACAGAGAGAATGAGACAGAGAGAGAGAGA
>NW_022261979.1:4922171-4982171 GCF_002021735.2 Oncorhynchus kisutch | reverse complement strand
TTAGGTATTAATAGGTATTTATAGGTATTCAGACCCTTTGCTATGAGACTTGAGCTCAGACTGGGGCGAAGGTTCACCTTCCAACTGGACAACGACCCTAAGCACACAGCCAAGACAACGCAGGAGTGGCTTCGGGACAAGTCTCTGAATGGCCTTGAGTGGCCCAGCCAGAGCCCAGTCTTGAACCTGATCGAACATCTCTGGAGAGACCTAAAAATAGCTGTGCAGCAACGCTCCCCATCCAACCTGACAGAACTTGAGAAGATCTGCAGAGAAGATTGGGAGAAACTCACCAAATACAGGTGTGCCAAGCTTGTAGCGTCATACCCAAGAAGACTCGAGGCTGTAGTCGCTGCCCAAGGTGCTTCAACAGAGTGCTGAGTAAAGGGTCTGAATACTTATTTAAATGTAATATTACCGTTTATTTTTATTGTTATAAATTTGCAACAATTTCTAAAGAACTGTTTTTGCTTTGCCTTTATGGAGTATAGTTTGTCGATTGATGAGGGTAAAAATGCTATCATCTTTAGAATAAGGCTGTAACGTAACAAAAGGTTGAAAAGGTCAAGGGGTCTGAATACTTTCTGAATACACTGTATCTAAATCCACCTGTATCTGACTGTCTGTATCTTCACTACACATGTTAATCACCACAGTATCTTCACTACACATGTTAATCACCACAGTATCTTCACTACACATGTTAATCACCACAGTATCTTCACTACACATGTTAATCACCACAGTATCTTCACTACACATGTTAATCACCACAGTATCTTCACTACACATGTTAATCACCACAGTATCTTCACTACACATGTTAATCACCACAGTGTCTTCACTACACATGTTAATCACCACAGTATCTTCACTACACATGTTAATCACCACAGTATCTTCACTACACATGTTAATCACCACAGTATCTTCACTACACATGTTAATCACCACAGTATATTTACATGTTAATCACCACAGTGTCTTCACTACACATGTTAATCACCACAGTATCTTCACTACACATGTTAATCACCACAGTATCTTTACATGTTAATCACCACAGTATCTTTACATGTTAATCACCACAGTGTCTTCACTACACATGTTAATCACCACAGTGTCTTCACTACACATGTTAATCACCACAGTATCTTCACTACACATGTTAATCACCACAGTATCTTCACTACACATGTTAATCACCACAGTATCTTCACTACACATGTTAATCACCACAGTATCTTCACTACACATTCCTTCTTAATGCATTTTAGCTGTTGTGTTGTGACAAGGTAGGGGTGGTATACAGAAGAGAGCCCTATTTGGTAAAAGACCAAGTCCATATTATGGCAAGAACAGCTCAAAAAAAGCAAAGAGAAACAACAGTCCATCATTACTTTGAAGGTCAGTCAATACGGAAAATGTCAAGAACTTTGAATGTTTCTTTAAGTGCAGTCGCAAAAACCATCAAGCGCTGTGATGAAACTGGCTCTCATGAGGACCGTCACAGGAAAGGAAGACCCAGAGTTACCTCTGCTGCAGAGAATAAGTTCATTAGAGTTAACTGCACATCAGATTGAAGCCCAAATAAATGCTTCACAGAGTTCAAGTAACAGACACAGCTCAACATCAACTGTTCAGAGGAGACTGCGTGAATCAGGCTTTCATGGTCAAATTGCTGCAAAGAAACCACTACTAAAGGGCACCAATAAGAAGAAGAGACTTGCTTGGGCAAAGAAACATGAGCAATGGACATTAGACCTGTTGAAATCTGTCCTTTGGTCTCATGAGTCCAAATTTGACATTTTTGGTTCCAATCTCTATGTCTTTGTGAGACGCAGAGTAGATGAACGGATGATCTCCACATGTGTGATTCCCACCGTGAAGCATGGAGGAGGAGGTGTTATGGTGTGGGTGTGCTTTTCTGGTTACACTGTCTGTGATTTATTTAGAATTCAACGCACACTTAACCAACATGGCTACCAAAGCATTCTGCAGCTATACGCCATCCCATCTGGTTTGGGCTTATTGGGACTATCATTTGTTTTTCAACAGGACAATGACCCAAAACACACCTCCAGGCTGTGTAAGGGCTATTTGACCAAGAAGGAGAGTGATGGTGCTACATCAGATGACCTGGCCTCTACAATCACCCAACCTCATCCCTCCTTGAGATGGTTTGGGATAAGTTGAACTGCAGAGTGAAGGAAAAGCAGCCAACAAGTGCTCAGCATATGTGGTAAATCCTTCAAGACTGTTGGAAAACCATTCCTCGTGAAGCTGGTTGAGAGTGTGCAAAGCTGTCATCAATGCAAAGGGTGGCTACTTTGAAGAATCTAAAATATTAAATATATTTTGATTTGTTTAACACTTTTTTGGTGTTACTACATGATTCCATATGTGTTATTTCATAGTTTTGATGTCTTCACTATTATTCTATAATGTGGAAAATAGTAAAAATAAAGACAAACCATTGAATGAGTAGATATGTCCAAACTTTTGACTGGTGCTGTATATAGAGAAAAGGTATTGCACTAAATAGGGACGAGGGTACCATTTGGGACTCGGGCTAGAACGAAGGGCCCATATTTCTTTCCTGTGTTGTGTGTCAGGGCAGAGGGAGGGCTGGGTGGGAGGCAGGAGGGCAGAGTGGTGGTATTCAGGGGTTCAGGAGAGAAGAGGGGGGACAGGGGGGGGGGGGCCGTGTGGGGGGGGGGCAGGAGGACGAGCAGGGGAAGGCAGGAGGGCTGAGGGGGGGGGCAGTTAGTCAAACAGGAGATGGGGCCAGATAGGAGGGCTGAGTCACGCCCCACTGAAGAATTGAGATGCCTGGAGGGCAGAGTGGCTGATGGGACCTGTCAGGCTCCTCCAGAACTAGGGGAGATTCACAGAGCAGAGTGGCTGATGGGACCCGTCAGGCTCCTCCAGAACTAGGGGAGATTCACAGAGCAGAGTGGCTGATGGGACCCGTCAGGCTCCTCCAGAACTAGGGGAGATTCACAGAGCAGAGTGGCTGATGGGACCCGTCAGGCTCCTCCAGAACTAGGGGAGATTCACAGAGCAGAGTGGCTGATGGGACCCGTCAGGCTCCTCCAGAACTAGGGGAGATTCACAGAGCAGAGTGGCTGATGGGACCCGTCAGGCTCCTCCAGAACTAGGGGAGATTCACAGAGCAGAGTGGCTGATGGGACCCGTCAGGCTCCTCCAGAACTAGGGGAGATTCACAGAGCAGAGTGGCTGATGGGACCCGTCAGGCTCCTCCAGAACTAGGGGAGATTCACAGAGCAGAGTGGCTGATGGGACCCGTCAGGCTCCTCCAGAACTAGGGGAGATTCACAGAGCAGAGTGGCTGATGGGACCCGTCAGGCTCCTCCAGAACTAGGGGAGATTCACAGAGCAGAGTGGCTGATGGGACCCGTCAGGCTCCTCCAGAACTAGGGGAGATTCACAGAGCAGAGTGGCTGATGGGACCCGTCAGGCTCCTCCAGAACTAGGGGAGATTCACAGAGCAGAGTGGCTGATGGGACCTGTCAGGCTCCTCCAGAACTAGGGGAGATTCACAGAGCAGAGTGGCTGATGGGACCCGTCAGGCTCCTCCAGGACTAGGGGAGATTCTCAGTTGGTTTGCTAAACTCCTCCATCCTCCTCGCCTGCTTTTGAAAAAGGGCAACGGTAACCAAGGGGAGGAGGGGAGGAGAGGAAATGTGTAAACAGACTTGTATGAAATGTGACTCTCCTTCTTCACTGGCACGTCATGACGTCTCCAGGGTTGGAATCCCAAATGAAATGTATAATGTAGTAAAAAGACATGTAGCTAGTTGTGCTAGACATTTCATAGATATAATACTTAGTAGGATATTGTTTTTAAATATGTGCCTGCTTTCTTCCTCCGAGTAAACAACAACTGATTCAAAGGCAGCGTTGGCGGATCTCAAAACTCTTCGGCGAATGACTCAGGTATGATACTCTTGTGCTTCCTCGGTGGGAGGAGGTTATCAACGAGGTGAGGACACCCCTCAGTTCGCTTACTAACTAATTGACACTCTCCTCGACCACTCCACCTCTTATCGGTGTCCGGGTCATGGAGGAGTCGAGGAGAGGACGAGCTTTTGAGAATCTCCCTGGGTCTTTGGGGGCTGGTCCTCTCTGGGTTACAATTTTTCCATTTTCCATTTTTATTTCACCTGTCAGGAAAGATAGGGGAGACAGTGTGCCTGAATAGCAGTGTGTTGGATTATAACCCACACGTGCACTAGTACATGTATTCTGGGGGCAGTGGTTTAGACAGCTAGACCACCTCAGGCCACTTGGGTTAGATGGTTAGACAGCTGTCAGCTGAGCACAATAGAGGAAGCCAACCGTGAAACATCTCACCTCCTCCTCCTCGAACTCCTCTTCCCCCTCCTCCTCGTCCTCCAACTCCTCCTTGTCCTCCAACTCCTCCTCCAACTCCTCCTCCTCCTCTAACTCCTCCTACCCCTCCATCTCCCTCTCCTCCAACTCATCTAACTCCTCCTCCTACCCCTCCATCTCCCTCTCCTCCACCTCCTCCCCCTTTTCCTCCGCCCCCCATTTCCCCTCCGCCTCCTCCTCCTCCTCCTTCACCTCCTCCTTCTCCTTCACCTCCTCCTCCTCCTCCTGCACCTCCTCCTTCTCCTTCACCTCCTCCTCCTGCACCACATCCTCCTCCTTCACCTCCTCCTCCTGCACCTCCTCCTACTCCTTCACCTCCTCCTCCTCCTGCACCTCCTCCTCTACCTGCACCTCCTCCTCCATGTGTTGTTTTAGGCTGAGACTTCAAAGCAGAGCAACAGAATAAGGTGAGTGGTAATATTTGTTATGTCTGGCTGATTGAACAGAACTTCTTTTAAATCAGTCAGATTAGTTTGGGCTTCAGTTTGGCTTCAGATTGATTGGTGGTGTTGTTGAGACACGTCTGTAATGTAGTAATTGTTGAAAGGTTCTCTTTGAAGACCTGGTGGTTATGCTTGGTGACATTGAAAGACTCATTAATTGCTGTTCAAGTGAATGTTGAGGAAGAGTTGTTTTAGGTAAAGGCAGTGAGGACAGTCACTCATGTGTAATTTCTTACCTCTTGTTTAGGCCTATACCCTAAAAAGCATTTTGTTGATTGAGATTCTCCATTGAGCATGCTTTTTAGTCCAAGACAAGACTTAATCTGTGTCTGAGAAGGTCATTCCTCAACAAATGATTGTTGCTCTGTCAGCGGTCCAGTAAAGATAAAAGGTTTGTAGGGTTCTGAGAAAAGTCTAGCTAAGAACAGGATATTGTAGTGTGAAGTAGCCTTGTGGTTGTCATCTTATCAAGTGGACAGCTTCCTCTCACTGGAGTGTGATAGAGTCTGACCAAAACACTTCCATCATAGGACAGGCTGTCTTTAATATTCATTTATTGGTCTTTAGTAGCTACTGACCAGCCTGTGTCTTCAGTAGCTACTGACCAGCCTGTGTCTTCAGTAACTACTGACCAGCCTGTGTCTTCAGAAGCTACTGACCAGCCTGTGTCTTCAGTAACTACTGACCAGCCTGTGTCTTCAGAAGCTACTGACCAGCCTGTCTACAGAAGCTACTGACCAGCCTGTGTCTTCAGTAACTACTGACCAGCCTATGTCTTCAGTAACTACTGACCAGCCTGTCTTCAGAAGCTACTGACCAGCCTGTGTCTTCAGAAGCTACTGACCAGCCTGTGTCTTCAGTAACTACTGACCAGCCTGTGTCTTCAGAAGCTACTGACCAGCCTGTCTTCAGAAGCTACTGACCAGCCTGTCTTCAGAAGCTACTGACCAGCCTGTGTCTTCAGTAACTACTGACCAGCCTATGTCTTCAGCAACTACTGACCAGCCTGTGTCTTCAGTAACTACTGACCAGCCTATGTCTTCAGTAACTACTGACCAGCCTGTGTCTTCAGTAACTACTGACCAGCCTGTGTCTTCAGTAACTACTGACCAGCCTGTGTCTTCAGTAACTACTGACCAGCCTATGTCTTCAGTAACTACTGACCAGCCTGTGTCTTCAGTAACTACTGACCAGCCTGTGTCTTCAGTAACTACAGACCAGCCTGGGTCTTGGTCTTCACTAACTACAGACCAGCCTGGGTCTTGGTATTCAGTAACTACAGCCCAGCCTGGGTCTTGGTATTCAGTAACTACAGACCAGCCTGTGTCTTGGTATTCAGTAACTACAGACCAGCCTGGGTCTTGTTCTTCAGTAACTACAGACCAGCCTGGGTCTTGGTCTTCAGTAACTACAGACCAGCCTGGGTCTTGGTATTCAGTAACTACAGACCAGCCTGTGTCTTGGTATTCAGTAACTACAGACCAGCCTGTGTCTTCAGTAACTACAGACCAGCCTGGGTCTTGGTATTCAGTAACTACAGACCAGCCTGGGTCAGGTTCTTCAGTAACTACAGACCAGCCTGGGTTCAGTAACTACAGACCAGCCAGGGTTCAGTAACTACAGACCAGCCTGGGTTCAGTAACTACAGACCAGCCTGGGTTCAGTAACTACAGACCAGCCTGGGTCTTGGTATTCAGTAACTACAGACCAGCCTGGGTCTTGATATTCAGTAACTATAGACCAGCCTGGGTTCAGTAACTACAGACCAGCCTGGGTTCAGTAACTACAGACCAGCCTGGGTTCAGTAACTACAGACCAGCCTGTGTGCCAGTAGTATGTTTCTGCTCTCTTGGAGTTGACCAGAGAACAAACAGATCTGTGATTAGGCTAGCTACAGAGGAGTGTGCCATGCACTTTAAAAAGGTACTGAATTATAAACAAACAGATCTGGGATCAGGCTGGCTACAGAGGAGTGTGCCATGCACTTTAAAAAGGTACTGAATTATAAACAACAGATCTGGGATCAGGCTGGCTACAGAGGAGTGTGCCATGCACTTTAAAAAGGTACTGAATTATAAACAACAGATCTGGGATCAGGCTGGCTACAGAGGAGTGTGCCATGCACTTTAAAAAGGTACTGAATTATAAACAACAGATCTGGGATCAGGCTGGCTACAGAGGAGTGTGCCATGCACTTTTAAAAAGGTACTGAATTATAAACAACAGATCTGGGATCAGGCTGGCTACAGAGGAGTGTGCCATGCACTTTAAAAAGGTACTGAATTATAAACAACAGATCTGGGATCAGGCTGGCTACAGAGGAGTGTGCCATGCACTTTTAAAAAGGTACTGAATTATAAACAAACAGATCTGTGATCAGGCTGGCTACAGAGGAGTGTGCCATGCACTTTAAAAAGGTACTGAATTATAAACAACAGATCTGGGATCAGGCTGGCTACAGAGGAGTGTGCCATGCACTTTTAAAATATACTGAATTATAAAAATGTAAAAGGTAATGTTAGGAAAGTTGTGCTGTCATGTCTACTGGTATCCCATATTGACTATTTTACTGTATACTGTAAAGGCCATCTCAAATCACACAGACCAGTCTGTCAGCCTATATTATACAGTGATCTTTCCCTGACACCCTCCCAGCCAGATCACCAGATGGTAGTGTCCCAAATGGCACTTCCTTTTTAACCCCATAGGGCACTGCTAGGGCTGGGTGCTACACCGTATTTTATTATATACCGGTATTGATGCATGGACCAGTTTGGGTGTTTACTTTACCTTCTATAACGGTATTTTAATGTTTGGTTTGTTAAATGTGATACACCGTGTGCAACGTCCATTTTTATAGTTTACTCCGTCATCCCTCTCCGCTCTCGCTCTGTCTCTCCACGCCGCTTTCCACACAGACCTAGTCCCGCCCCCTGTCACTCAAGGAGCGCATTTGTTGTTGCTTGACCACGAGACACTTGAGTTCAGTCTGCATGGTCAATGCAGCACAAGCAACAATATTGATGACAACGATGCTGTTTCCACTTTGATCTTAATATAAATCCACAAACTTTCTATAATTACAATATTAGTTTGTGTTTCTTACATCTGCAAACAGCTAGTTTGTATTTTCTTAGGAAGTTAAACTAAATCGTGTTAGCCACTAATGCTAATCGCTAGTTAGCTAATAAAAGTACCGAGTCAGAGCAAATGTAGCTAGCTAATACAGCCTGATATCAGTACTGGTAGATACTTAAATCAGCATGTTGTTTGTGCAACAGTATCTTCTAAATCAAAGAGGAATAGGCAAAGCATGAATATGTTGGCTATATGAATACAGATTTAATGTAGCCAAAGATTATAGGGTCTCCAAGGAAACACTGAACATTACAGTGGTTCGTAACAATACTGTAAAAGCCTGTCACAATAACTCATCCATGGCATTTTCATTCATTGTCATGTCAAACAAAGCTGTATTCAAATGGTCCACTATTACTTATATTCTAACTATAGAATTATAATAAACATTCTATTTCCCTGATTCCGAAAGTTCATCCAAGTGTTTTGATCTAAATCACAACATTTGGTTAAAAATAAGGCCAAGTATTTTTGCCCATATCGTGGCAGTGTGGAAATGATCTCAAATGAGTGCAGGAAATGATCTCAGACGAGTGCAGGAAATGATCTCAGATGAGTGCAGGAAATGATCTCAGATGAGTGCAGGAAATGCAGAAATGGATGGAAATGCATGAAATTATTTTAGGTTGAAGTTGAATTGAACAGTATAAACCAATCAGAATGGAGAAAAACCCATTGAAATAATTTAGAATATATATGTGTTGCCACCGTAGGGTCACACACTAGCAAATGTAGAACTTTTATTAATCAAAAACATACAAATATTGTCAAATATGTGAAAAATACCATGATATGATATTTTGGCCATATTGCCCAGCCCTAGGTTCTGGTCAAAGTAGCACACGATATAGGGCATAGGGTGTGATTTGGAACAGAGCCTGTGAGTGTGATCTGAGGGAGTCAGTCTGTGCTGTAACTCCACCTTGCCTCCTCCTGCCACCTGTGCTGCTGCCGCGTGGGGAACACAGTGTCTTTTGTGTTTCCAAAGAGGCCGGAGCTGAGTCGTCCCCACAACAGGGGGTGGAGGTACATGTAGGGGTCACGACAGGTGGCTTCTACACTTCCTGAGGGTGTGTAGTAAAATACATGTGAGTGTGTGTGTGTCTGTCTGTCTGTCTGTCTGTCTGTACGGGCTGTTCTAGGAACAGCTGGGGCTAGGTCCCCCTTACCTCCAGACGGTGTCTGTTCACAGTGCCACCAGAGACAGTCAGTATGTATGTATGTATGTATGTATGTATGTATGTATGTATGTATGTATGTATGTATGTATGTATGTATGTATGTACAGGCTGTTCTAGGAACAGCTGGGGCTAGGTCCCCCTTACCTCCGGAAATGTCTGTTCACAGTGCCACCAGAGACAGTCAGTATGTATGTATGTATGTACGGGCTGTTCTAGGAACAGCTGGGGCTAGGTCCCCCTTACCTCCGGACGGTGTCTGTTCACAGTGCCACCAGAGACAGTCAGTATGTATGTATGTATGTATGTACGGGCTGTTCTAGGAACAGCTGGGGCTAGGTCCCCCTTACCTCCGGACGGTGTCTGTTCACAGTGCCACCAGACACAGTATGTATGTATGTATGTATGTATGTATGTACGGGCTGTTCTAGGAACAGCTGGGGCTAGGTCCCCCTTACCTCCGGACGGTGTCTGTTCACAGTGCCACCAGAGACAGTCAGTATGTATGTATGTATGTATGTACGGGCTGTTCTAGGAACAGCTGGGGCTAGGTCCCCCTTACCTCCGGACGGTGTCTGTTCACAGTGCCACCAGAGACAGTCAGTATGTATGTATGTATGTATGTATGTATGTACGGGCTGTTCTAGGAACAGCTGGGGCTAGGTCCCCCTTACCTCCGGACGGTGTCTGTTCACAGTGCCACCAGAGACAGTCAGTATGTATGTATGTATGTATGTACGGGCTGTTCTAGGAACAGCTGGGGCTAGGTCCCCCTTACCTCCGGACGGTGTCTGTTCACAGTGCCACCAGAGACAGTCAGTATGTATGTATGTATGTATGTACGGGCTGTTCTAGGAACAGCTGGGGCTAGGTCCCCCTTACCTCCGGACGGTGTCTGTTCACAGTGCCACCAGAGACAGTCAGTATGTATGTATGTATGTATGTATGTATGTATGTATGTATGTATGTACGGGCTGTTCTAGGAACAGCTGGGGCTAGGTCCCCCTTACCTCCGGACGGTGTCTGTTCACAGTGCCACCAGAGACAGTCAGTATGTATGTATGTATGTATGTATGTACGGGCTGTTCTAGGAACAGCTGGGGCTAGGTCCCCCTTACCTCCGGACGGTGTCTGTTCACAGTGCCACCAGAGACAGTCAGTATGTATGTATGTATGTACGGGCTGTTCTAGGAACAGCTGGGGCTAGGTCCCCCTTACCTCCGGACGGTGTCTGTTCACAGTGCCACCAGAGACAGTCAGTATGTATGTATGTATGTATGTACGGGCTGTTCTAGGAACAGCTGGGGCTAGGTCCCCCTTACCTCCGGACGGTGTCTGTTCACAGTGCCACCAGAGACAGTCAGTATGTATGTATGTATGTATGTACGGGCTGTTCTAGGAACAGCTGGGGCTAGGTCCCCCTTACCTCCGGACGGTGTCTGTTCACAGTGCCACCAGAGACGGTCAGTATGTATGTATGTACGGGCTGTTCTAGGAACAGCTGGGGCTAGGTCCCCCTTACCTCCGGACGGTGTCTGTTCACAGTGCCACCAGAGACAGTCAGTATGTATGTATGTATGTATGTACGGGCTGTTCTAGGAACAGCTGGGGCTAGGTCCCCCTTACCTCCGGACGGTGTCTGTTCACAGTGCCACCAGAGACAGTCAGTATGTATGTATGTATGTATGTACGGGCTGTTCTAGGAACAGCTGGGGCTAGGTCCCCCTTACCTCCGGACGGTGTCTGTTCACAGTGCCACCAGAGACAGTCAGTATGTATGTATGTATGTACGGGCTGTTCTAGGAACAGCTGGGGCTAGGTCCCCCTTACCTCCGGACGGTGTCTGTTCACAGTGCCACCAGAGACGGTCAGTATGTATGTATGTATGTACGGGCTGTTCTAGGAACAGCTGGGGCTAGGTCCCCCTTACCTCCGGACGGTGTCTGTTCACAGTGCCACCAGAGACAGTCAGTATGTATGTATGTATGTATGTATGTATGTACGGGCTGTTCTAGGAACAGCTGGGGCTAGGTCCCCCTTACCTCCGGACGGTGTCTGTTCACAGTGCCACCAGAGACAGTCAGTATGTATGTAACAGACGGGGCAGTTTGATATACTCTGTATTGATTGTATGATATTAGCTTCATTGAGAGGTTCTCCCTAATGAGTAAAGACCAAGTAAAAACACCTTTGAATAGTTGAATGTCGACTAAGTTGGTCCTACCGTTCTGCACTCATTATCAACATGTGGTTTCTAAACACTCCAAAGTAGAGGATAGTGTGTGTGCTTGTGTGTATAGCTGTGTGTATAGCTGTGTGTGTGTGTGTGTGTGTGTGTATAGCTGTGTGTGTGTTTGTTCATGAGGTTATCAATCTAGTGATCTCGGTGCCCAAAATACATGACACCACCATGGGTGAGAAAGAGAAGAGGAGAGACCAAACTAGAGTCATGTCTGAGACCGGGGGAAGAAGTCTCTGAAGAGGAGAGACCAAACTAGAGTCATGTCTGAGACCGGGGGAAGAAGTCTCTGAAGAGGAGAGACCAAACTAGAGTCATGTCTGAGACGGGGGGGGGGAAGAAGTCTCTGAAGAGGAGAGACCAAACTAGAGTCATGTCTGAGACGGGGGGGGGGGGGGGGGGGAGAAGTCTCTGAAGAGGAGAGACCCAACTAGGGTCATGTCTGAGATGGGGGGAAGAAGTCTCTGAAGAGGAGAGACCAAACTAGATTCATATCTGAGACCGGGGGAAGAAGTCTCTGAAGAGGAGAGACCAACTAGAGTCATGTCTGTCTGCACTCATTTGGACCAGGGCCCAGAGGTCAACAGTCTGGTCAACACTACTGCACTCATTTGGACCAGGGCCCAGAGGTCAACAGTCTGGTCAACACTACTGCACTCATTTGGACCAGGGCCCAGAGGCCAACAGTCTGGTCAACACTACTGCACTCATTTGGACCAGGGCCCAGAGGTCAACAGTCTGGTCAACACTACTGCACTCATTTGGACCAGGGCCCAGAGGTCAACAGTCTGGTCAACACTACTGCACTCATTTGGACCAGGGCCCAGAGGCCAACAGTCTGGTCAACACTACTGCACTCATTTGGACCAGGGCCCAGAGGTCAACAGTCTGGTCAACACTACTGCACTCATTTGGACCAGGGCCCAGAGGCCAACAGTCTGGTCAACACTACTGCACTCATTTGGACCAGGGCCCAGAGGCCAACAGTCTGGTCAACACTACTGCACTCATTTGGACCAGGGCCCAGAGGCCAACAGTCTGGTCAACACTACTGCACTCATTTGGACCAGGGCCCAGAGGTCAACAGTCTGGTCAACACTACTGCACTCATTTGGACCAGGGCCCAGAGGTCAACAGTCTGGTCAACACTACTGCACTCATTTGGACCAGGGCCCAGAGGCCAACAGTCTGGTCAACACTACTGCACTCATTTGGACCAGGGCCCAGAGGTCAACAGTCTGGTCAACACTACTGCACTCATTTGGACCAGGGCCCAGAGGCCAACAGTCTGGTCAACACTACTGCACTCATTTGGACCAGGGCCCAGAGGCCAACAGTCTGGTCAACACTACTGCACTCATTTGGACCAGGGCCCAGAGGTCAACAGTCTGGTCAACACTACTGCACTCATTTGGACCAGGGCCCAGAGGCCAACAGTCTGGTCAACACTACTGCACTATTTATAGGGAATAGGGTGCTGTTTGGGACGTCGTCCTTGACTTCTTCTGCTGTATCTTATCAGACTGCTGGGTTAGATGTGCAACTCTCCCACTAATGTGTGGCTGACTCCCAGGCTCCCTGGTGGGGGATGGAAGGGATAGGAGGGGGTAGCAGGAAGGGCAGAGGGGGTAGGAGGGAGGCGAGAGGGGGTAGGAGGGAGGCAAGAGGGTTAGGAGGGGGTAGGAGAGAGGTAAGAGGGTTAGGAGGGGGTAGAGGAGATAGGAGGGAGGGGGCAGGAGGGAGGGAGGGGGTAGGAGGAAGGGTAGAGGAGAGGAGGGAGGGTAGAGGAGATAGGAGGGAGGGGGTAGGAGGAAGGGTAGAGGAGAGGAGGGAGGGTAGATGGGGCAGAAGTCAAGACGCCAGAGGAGTCCTATGTTGTGTTGTGTGTTCTCAAGGCTGAGAGAGGGAGGGAGGGAGGGAGAGAGAGAGAGAGAGAGAGAGAGAGAGAGAGAGAGAGACAGAGAGAGAGAGAGAGAGAGAGAGAGAGAGACAGAGAGAGAGAGAGAGAGAGAGAGAGAGAGAGAGAGACAGAGAGAGAGAGAGAGAGAGAGAGAGAGAGAGAGAGAGACAGAGAGAGAGAGAGAGAGAGAGAGAGACAGAGAGAGAGAGAGGGAGAGAGAGAGAGAGAGAGAGAGAGAGAGAGAGAGAGAGAGACAGAGAGAGAGAGGGAGAGAGAGAGAGAGAGAGAGAGAGAGAGAGAGAGAGAGACAGAGAGAGAGAGAGAGACAGAGAGAGAGAGAGAGACAGAGAGAGAGAGAGAGAGAGAGAGAGAGAGAGAGAGAGCTAAGTGAGCGTCTGTGCTCTGTACACTGCAGACACTGCAGCCTACTGCTGCCGTAAGGATCTGTTATTCAAGACTTGACCTGTAAGTACAAGCAAGTTATTACTCTTGTTTTGTTGTATACTAGTGTATATTTGCTGCTGATTTCATCATGCCTACAGTACGTTGAATTATACAAAGGTGGCTTTATGGTTTTAGACTGATTCCTGGAAACCGGTACAGTGAGTATATTATGGTGTGTTGTGGCTGTACCAGGAAGCTTTTGTAGTGTGTGATGTATGGTGTTCATCCACATTTAGTCTCTACTCTCTCCTCCTGTGTTATATGAGTGGAGAAGCAGAATGTGTTGAGACGCTGTTAAGACAAAGGGTCTGTTCTGGGTTTCTTCAGCTGTTGGCTTCAAATCCCACCGTCTGTCTACTGGCAACAATGACTCTCTTATGGTTCTGGACCGGGAGATCTGTTCCTGTGTCCCCTGACTGAGGAGTTCACACTACTGATATCTAACTCATTTCTCCACTTCTGGTGGTCTGGGGAGATCTGTTCCTGTGTCCCCTGACTGAGGAGTTCACACTACTGATATCTAACTAATTTCTCCACTTCTGGTGGTCTGGGGAGATCTGTTCTGGTGGTCTGGGGAGATCTGTTCTGGTGGTCTGGGGAGATCTGTTCTGATCTTCATGGTCACTGTGTTTTCCCTTCTGCTTTGTTTGCTCTTTGGGGTCCAGGCGGGGTCTCTGTAAAGTCTGTGTGACAATGGCAGTTGGGTGGCCTGGCCGGGTGGCACACTGTGTGGCTAATAACTGAGGTGGGACCAAGGTGTCACATTCCACAGCTGTGTGTGTGTGTGTGTGTGTGTGTGTGTGTGTGTGTGTGTGTGTGTGTGTGTGTGTGTGTGTGTGTGTGTGTGTGGTGGCTAAACAGCGGTGGTCTGACCACTTCACCGCTAACTGACCCTAGAACACTTCCATGGGCCTGTGAAGTAATGCAGTAGTGGTGTGTGTGTGTGTGTGTGTGTGTGTGTGTGTGTGTGTGTGTGTGTGTGTGTGTGTGTGTGTCCGTGTGTCCGTGTGTCTGTGTGTGTGTGTGTGTGTGTGTCTGTGTCTGTGTGTGTGTGTCTGTGTCTGTGTCTGTGTCTGTGTGTCTGTGTCTGTGTGTGTGTGTCCGTGTGTGTCTGTGTCTGTGTCTGTGTCTGTGTCTGTGTGTGTGTGTGTGTGTGTGTAGACCACTTGTAATTTACTGGAAAATAGAAAAATAAACATTTAGCTACCAACGTACCTTCCTCTACTGTATAAATGTCTCTGTCAGATGTCTCCACCAGTGTTGTCTTCCTCTACTGTATAAATGTCTCTGTCAGATGTCCCCACCAGTGTTGTCTTCCTCTACTGTATAAATGTCTCTGTCAGATGTCCCCACCAGTGTTGTCTTCCTCTACTGTATAAATGTCTCTGTCAGATGTCTCCACCAGTGTTGTCTTCCTCTACTGTATAAATGTCTCTGTCAGATGTCCCCACCAGTGTCGTCTTCCTCTACTGTATAAATGTCTCTGTCAGATGTCTCCACCAGTGTTGTCTTCCTCTACTGTATAAATGTCTCTGTCAGATGTCTCCACCAGTGTTGTGTTCCTCTACTGTATAAATGTCTCTGTCAGATGTTTTCCTCTGTAGGCTGCAGTTAACTTCAGTTATGATGATGATGATGATGATGATGATCAGGGTTAAGTCTTAAATGGCACCTTATTCCCTATCTAGTGCACTACTTTTGACCAGGACCCATATGGTAAATGTAGTGCACTACATAGGGAATAGGGTGCCATTTGGGACATAGCCCAGGCTTTGTCTCTCTTGTCATCTGTGTAATTTGTCCCCAAGATAACTATCAGATCCTCTGCCCCCCCCCCCCCCCCCCCCCCCCCCCCCCCCGGGACGGCACTATCTGTTGTTTCCCATCTCACAGATGCTGTTTACCAGAAGCAGACGGTGTAAATTAGGTTTATTTTGAGCAGAACTTTGAAATGTTTGACGGGAACTTCTAATGTTTGTCAGTGCATTTGGAAAATATTCAGACCACTTCCCTTGTTCCACATTTTGTTACGTTACAGCCTTATTTTACAATGGATTAAATTCATTGTTGTCCTCATCAATCTACACAGAATATCCCATCATGTCAAAGTGAAAACGGGTTTTTAGAAATGTTTGCTTATTTGTTAAAAGTTAAAAACAGAAATACATTATTTACATCAGTATTCAGACCCATTGCTATGCGACTCGAAATTGAGCTCAGGAGCATCTTGTTTCCATTGATCAGCCTTGAGATGTTTCTACAGCTGTGGTAAATTCAATTGATTGGACATGATTTGGAAAGGCTCACACCTTGCTATTTAAGGTCCCACAGCTGATTGTGCATGTCAGAGCAAAAACCAAGCCATGAGGTTGAAGGATTTGTCCGTAGAGCTCCGAGACAGGATGGTGTCGAGGCACAAATCTGGGGAAAGGTACCAAAAATGTTCTGCAGCATTGAAGATCCCCAAGAACACAGTGGCCTCCATCATTCTTAACCCTTGTGCTTTGCTGGGAAAAAATGATGTCCATTGTGGTATGTGTCAGATTGACCCGCACCGTTTAAACACTCAACACAGTCAAAGAATCAATTAGAAACCTGCCAAAACTTTATTTTGTCTTGTCAAACATTTCCGAAAGATGAAATACAAAAACATATGATTTTAAAAAACTCTATATTTATAGAACTATTTGTTAAACATATTTCCTTCTCACAAACAAGCATTTTCTGTTTCCCCAAGTAGGCATTTTTCTTGTATTTCCTAGTAACAGTCAGACTTAGGTGTGAGTTGATCCTATTGGTCAAAATGATCCCTTCAGTCTGAACACAATGTACGCGTATTCTTTCTGTTGATGTATTTATTGCATTCTACACAAGTGGTGCTGGTTTTACTGTCTTGGCGAGGGGGGCAGAGAAGGTCATGTAGGCCCTGGACCCATTTGGAGTACATTGAAAGCTGACAGTCTACCTTGACTTTGTTGTGGTGACGGTGACCATTCTACATTACCACCTTTAGACTGCATTGTCCTTTCTACTCTGGGTGATGGCTGTTGCATGCTCTCTGGTATGGTCGACTCCTCTGTATCCTCTTCACCAAAGAACAATTCATCATCAGCATTGTCCTCTATCTCTGGGTGATGGTTGCTGCATGCTCTCTGGTATGGTCGACTCCTCTGTATCCTCTTCACCAAAGAACAATTCATCATCAGCATTGTCCTCTATCTCTGGGTGATGGCTGTTGCATGCTCTCTGGTATGGTTGACTCCTCTGTATCCTCTTCACCAAAGAACTATTCATCATCAGCATTGTCCTCTATCTCTGAAATATCCTCTGTCTCCGAAACCTCTTCTTCTATTTCACTGTCACAGTCCAGAAGATCCTTGATGAAAACCTGCTCCAGAACAAGGCTTCATATACTGAAAATATTTTGGAGCTCATTATGAATGTCTGTGTCAGAGATCTGCTGCTCTCACACTGAGAAAGAGAAGCTTAAGGAAACTCCTTTTCACCCAAACAGAATTATAAAACTGCAACCAGAACCAGTCAAAACAATATACATCAAATACACTTGTTTATTTTGGACCTGTGCAAATATCTATACACATGAAAGCCTCCGGGTCAGAATGACCCACAACATCATGTTTGTCTACAAAATCTACGCAGACATTCCACAACACATCAGTGTGTCCACATTTTGAATGTAGGTTCATGACCCTAAATGAGGAAAAGTCATTTAATTTCATGGAGAAGAAGAGAGGTTAACTAGCATTTTAGATAACTCAGAAGTGGAAATGGCGTAATAGCAGGGTTAAATGGAAGACGTTTGGAACCACCAAATTTCTAGACCTGGTTACCTTGCCAAACTATGCAATCAGGGGAGAAGGGCCTTGGTCAGGGAGGTGGCCAAGAACCCGATGGTCACTCTGACAGAGCTCCAGAGTTCCTCTGTGGAGATGGGAGAACCTTCCAGAAGGACAACCATCTCTGCAGCACTCCACCAATCAGGTCTTTATGGTAGAGTGGCCAGACAAAAGCCACTCCTCAGTAAAAGGCATATGACAGGTCACTTGGAGTTTGCCAAAGGCACCTAAAGGACTCAGACCATGAGAAACAAGATCCTCTGGTCTGATGAAACCAACATTGAACTCTTTGGCCTAAATGCCAAGTATCACGTCTGGAGGAAACCTAGCACCATCCCTACGGGGAAGCATGGTGGTGGCAGCATAATGCTGTGGGGATGTTTTTCAGCGGCAGGGACTGGGAGACTAGTCAGGTTCGAGGGAAAGATTAACAAGGAAATTACAGAGAGACCCTAGATGAAAACCTGCTCCAGAGCGCTCAGGACCTCAGACTGGCGTGAAGGTTCACCTTCCAACTGGACGATGACCTTAAGCACACAGCCAAGACAACGCAGGAGTGGCTTCGGGACGAGTCTCTGAACGTCCTTGAGTGGCCCAGCCAGAGCCCGGACTTGAACCCGATCGAGCATCTCTGGAAAGACCTGAATATTTCTGTGCAGCGACGCTCCCCATCCAACCTGACAGAGCTTGAGAGCATTTGCAAAGAAGAATGGGAGAAACTCCCCAAATACAGGTGTGCCAAGCTTGTAACGTCATACCCAAGAAGACTCAAGGCTGTAATCGCTGCCAAAGGTGCTTCAACAAAGTACTGAGTAAAGGGTCTGAACACTTATGTAAATGTTATATTTTATTTTATATTTTTGATAAATTTGCAAAAATCACTAAAACCTGTTTCGTTATTATGGGTTATTGTGCGTAGATTGATGAGGGGGAAAAAAAACTATTTAATGAATATTTTCGGGAAGCACTGTAGGACAACTACACCTGTACACACAGCAGCACTTTTATATTTCTCAGAGTCTCTGTTGGAAGAAACAAGCTGATTCTCAGAGTCTCTACTGGAAGAAACACAAACTGATTCTCAGAGTCTCTACTGGAAGAAACAAACTGATTCTCAGAGTCTCTACTGGAGGAAACACAAACTGATTCTCAGAGTCTCTGCTGGAAGAAACACAAACTGATTCTCAGAGTCTCTACTGGAAGAAACAAACTGATTCTCAGAGTCTTTACTGGAGGAAACACAAACTGATTCTCAGAGTCTCTGCTGGAAGAAACACAAACTGATTCTCAGAGTCTCTACTGGAAGAAACACAAACTGATTCTCAGAGTCTCTACTGGAAGAAACAAACGGATTCTCAGAGTCTCTACTGGAAGAAACACAAACTGATTCTCAGAGTCTCTACTGGAAGAAACAAACGGATTCTCAGAGTCTCTACTGGAAGAAACACAAACTGATTCTCAGAGTCTCTACTGGAAGAAACAAACGGATTCTCAGAGTCTCTACTGGAAGAAACACAAACTGATTCTCAGAGTCTCTACTGGAAGAAACAAACGGATTCTCAGAGTCTCTACTGGAAGAAACACAAACTGATTCTCAGAGTCTCTACTGGAAGAAACAAACGGATTCTCAGAGTCTCTACTGGAAGAAACACAAACTGATTCTCAGAGTCTCTACTGGAAGAAACAAACTGATTCTCAGAGTCTCTACTGGAGGAAACACAAACTGATTCTCAGAGTCTCTGCTGGAAGAAACACAAATTGATTCTCAGAGTCTCTACTGGAAGAAACAAACTGATTCTCAGAGTCTTTACTGGAGGAAACACAAACTGATTCTCAGAGTCTCTGCTGGAAGAAACACAAACTGATTCTCAGAGTCTCTACTGGAAGAAACACAAACTGATTCTCAGAGTCTCTACTGGAAGAAACAAACGGATTCTCAGAGTCTCTACTGGAAGAAACACAAACTGATTCTCAGAGTCTCTACTGGAGGAAACACAAACTGATTCTCAGAGTCTCTACTGGAGGAAACACAAACTGATTCTCAGAGTCTTTACTGGAGGAAACACAAACTGATTCTCAGAGTCTCTACTGGAGGAAACACAAACTGATTCTCAGAGTCTCTACTGGAAGAAACACAAACTGATTCTCAGAGTCTCTACTGGAGGAAACACAAACTGATTCTCAGAGTCTCTACTGGAGGAAACACAAACTGATTCTCAGAGTCTCTACTGGAAGAAACACAAACTGATTCTCAGAGTCTCTACTGGAGGAAACACAAACTGATTCTCAGAGTCTCTACTGGAAGAAACACAAACTGATTCTCAGAGTCTCTACTGGAGGAAACACAAACTGATTCTCAGAGTCTCTACTGGAGGAAACACAAACTGATTCTCAGAGTCTCTACTGGAGGAAACACAAACTGATTCTCAGAGTCTCTACTGGAAGAAACACAAACTGATTCTCAGAGTCACTACTGGAGGAAACACAAACTGATTCACAGAGTCTCTACTGGAGGAAACACAAACTGATTCTCAGAGTCTCTACTGGAAGAAACACAAACTGATTCTCAGAGTCTCTACTGGAAGAAACACAAACTGATTCTCAGAGTCTCTACTGGAAGAAACACAAACTGATTCTCAGAGTCTCTACT
This sequence comes from Oncorhynchus kisutch, assembly GCF_002021735.2. Lineage (NCBI taxonomy): Eukaryota > Metazoa > Chordata > Actinopteri > Salmoniformes > Salmonidae > Oncorhynchus > Oncorhynchus kisutch. The sequence continues at coordinate 4,961,906 of NW_022261979.1, read as the reverse complement.
GGAAGAAACACAAACTGATTCTCAGAGTCTCTACTGGAAGAAACACAAACTGATTCTCAGAGTCTCTACTGGAGGAAACACAAACTGATTCTCCAAAAATATACAACTGATGTTATGTTCTTTCATACCCTTTTATATCAAGAGTTTAATGATTTAGGAAAACAAGATAAAGGCAATACTGATTTCTATCTATCATTTATTTATTGAGGAGATCACATCAAGATTAGCAAATATATTCTCCCAATGAGACCTGAGTATATTATGAAAGCAATAAAATATATTATCTGTGTGTTTATGATGGATGTTCACTGTTTGACCTAGTGAATTCAAAGACAAGCTCCTAAATCAAACGTAGCCTTTAAATATAGACAGAGTCTGTGTCCTAATTTCCCTTTATAGCTCACTACTCTGGTAGAGCCCTGGTCAAATGTAGCTCACTATGTAGGGAATAGAGTGCCATTTGGAACTCAGAGGCTTCCCCTAGTGGCCAGAGGAGAGGAGAGACCAGTGGCCACACACACTCCTGGGACTCAGTGGCTTCCCCCAGTGGCCAGAGGAGAGGAGAGGCCAGTGACCAGGGGGTGAGATAGGGGGAGGAGGGAGTGAGATAGGGGGACGGGGGGAGGAGGGGGGTGAGATAGGGGGAGGAGGGAGGAGGGGGTGAGATAGGGGAGGAGGGAGGAGGGGGGGTGAGATAGGGGGAGGAGGGGGTGAGATAGGGGGACAGGGGGAGGAGGGGGTGAGATAGGGGGAGGAGGGAGTGAGATAGGGGGAGGAGGGAGGAGGGGGTGAGATAGGGGGAGGAGGGAGGAGGGAGTGAGATAGGGGGACGGGGGGAGGAGGGGGTGAGATAGGGGGAGGAGGGAGTGAGATAGGGGGACGGGGGGAGGAGGGGGTGAGATAGGGGGACGGGGGGAGGAGGGGGGTGAGATAGGGGGAGGAGGGAGGAGGGGTGAGATAGGGGGAGGAGGGAGGAGGGGGTGAGATAGGGGGACGGGGGGAGGAGGGAGTGAGATAGGGGGACGGGGGGAGGAGGGAGTGAGATAGGGGGACGGGGGGAGGAGGGGGTGAGATAGGGGGACGGGGGGAGGAGGGGGTGAGATAGGGGGAGGAGGGAGGAGGGGGGTGAGATAGGGGGAGGAGGGAGTGAGATAGGGGGAGGAGGGAGGAGGGGGTGAGATAGGGGGAGGAGGGAGTGAGATAGGGGGAGGAGGGAGGAGGGGGTGAGATAGGGGGAGGAGGGGGTGAGATAGGGGGACGGGGGGGAGGAGGGGGGGTGAGATAGGGGGACGGGGGGAGGAGGGGGGTGAGATAGGGGACGGGGGGAGGAGGGAGTGAGATAGGGGGACGGGGGGAGGAGGGGGTGAGATAGGGGGGAGGAGGGGGTGAGATAGGGGAGGAGGGGGAGGAGGGGGGTGAGATAGGGGGACGGGGGAGGAGGGGGTGAGATAGGGGGAGGAGGGGGTGAGATAGGGGGAGGAGGGGGTGAGATAGGGGGAGGAGGGGGTGAGATAGGGGGACGGGGGGAGGAGGGGGTGAGATAGGGGGAGGAGGGGGGTGAGATAGGGGGAGGAGGGGGTGAGATAGGGGGAGGAGGGGGTGAGATAGGGGGAGGAGGGGTGAGATAGGGGGAGGAGGGGGTGAGATAGGGGGACGGGGGGAGGAGGGGGTGAGATAGGGGAGGAGGGGGTGAGATAGGGGGAGGAGGGGTGAGATAGGGGGAGGAGGGGGTGAGATAGGGGGACGGGGGGGTGAGATAGGGGGACGGGGGGAGGAGGGGGTGAGATAGGGGGAGGAGGGGGTGAGATAGGGGGAGGAGGGGGTGAGATAGGGGGAGGAGGGGGTGAGATAGGGGAGGAGGGGGTGAGATAGGGGGAGGAGGGGTGAGATAGGGGGAGGAGGGGGTGAGATAGGGGAGGAGGGGGGTGAGATAGGGGGACGGGGGGGTGAGATAGGGGGAGGAGGGGGTGAGATAGGGGGAGGATGCAGTTTGTTATTATGTGCTCAAAATAAGTATCTGATGGAAAAAAGGGGACTGAGGCGGAGAGTCGTGATTGAGTTCATAATGGTTTTCTGTTGTGGAGATAACAGCAGTATGGTGAATATATGTTATTGTTTTCTGTTGTGGAGATAACAGCAGTATGGTGAATATATGTTATTGTTTTCCGTTGTGGAGATAACAGCAGTATGGTGAATATATGTTATTGTTTTCTGTTGTGGAGATAACAGCAGTATGGTGAATATATGTTATTGTTTTCTGTTGTGGAGATAACAGCAGTATGGTGAATATATGTTATTGTTTTCCGTTGTGGAGATAACAGCAGTATGGTGAACATATGTTATTGTTTTCCGTTGTGGAGATAACAGCAGTATGGTGAATATATGTTATTGTTTTCCGTTGTGGAGATAACAGCAGTATGGTGAACATATGTTATTGTTTTCTGTTGTGGAGATAACAGCAGTATGGTGAATATATGTTATTGTTAGTTGGAGGAGACTTAAGTTAATGGTTGAAGTTAAGTTAACAGTGGACAAGGACAGACTGTGTTGTCTGCTGTGGGTCGGGGTTGGTGCTGTCTAATGCAGTCTGAGAAGACTCCTCACTGCTCCAAATATGATGACCCGTCTCCACTAACCTCTATATCACACGAAGATCCAATTCGTACCACCTTCACAGCCTTTCCAGAACAAGGATTTCCTCTGTTTTGGTTAGGGATCAGTTGGGAACAGATTTAAGAGGCATAGACTGCACCTCTGACAACACTTGTCAGTTTTCACATTCTGTAAACTCCAAAGACAAGCTTGCTGTGATGCCGTCTCTCTGTCTGCTGTGTTTCTGAGCTCTTTTATTGATGGCTGGGAGGTTAACGACAGAGTGATGATGTTGAGGTCAAGGACACAAACTGCTCTGTGAAACAACAGCCGAATGTATAGAGAAAGTCTGATCATTTGAAGAGATTTGATTTGTCAGGTGGGTTTGACTAGTCAAGTTAACTAAAAACCATTGTTTTGACTAGTCAAGTTAACTAAAAACCATTGGTTTGACTAGTCAAGTTAACTAAAAACCATTGGTTTGACTAGTCAAGTTAACTAAAAACCATTGTTTTGACTAGTCAGGTTATCTAAAAAACATTGTTTTTACTAGTCAGGTTAACTGAAAAACATTGGTTTTACTAGTCAGGTTAACTAAAAACCATTGGTTTGACTAGTCAAGTTAACTAAAAACCATTGTTTTGACTAGTCAAGTTAACTAAAAACATTGGTTTGACTAGTCAAGTTAACTAAAAAAAGAATAGCTGACAACAACATCACTTCTTAAGTGAAAGTCGGTAATGAAGTCTAATCTGTTTTGAACACGTCACATCTGTCTTCCTGAGCAGGAGAGATGTCCTACACATGTCACTGGTAATTTAAGGATTAGGGCTCGGGCTTCTCCCCCTCTGAACAGATTTAAAGGAGCACCATTGTCGTGTCTGACCTCCGACCACTGACCGATGCCATACTGATGTCTTCTTCTCTTTCACTCTCCCCAAGTCCTTTTGAAACGCAGCAGAATAAGCTGAAACCCTGGTCCCTGTGTCAGGACAAGAGGCCATGGGGGTGTAGGGGGGGGGGGGGTGTAGGGGGTCAGGGAAGGGGGAGGTAGATGGTCTGAGTTGTACCCCTGCTGGGCAGTGAAGTGAAGAGAGAGGGAGGTGGAGAGGGGGGGGTATTGTTGTTCTGGTCAGGTCAGGTTGTGTGTTTTCTGAATGGCCAAGGGAAGTTGCATCAGTATGCATAAATCCAGCCGGGAGAGAGAGCAAGAGAGAGGCTTCAGTAGCAGAGTAGCAAAGGGGAGGAGGGAGGGAGGGGGTGCTTTTGTTGAGGGAGGGAGGGGAGGGAGGGAGGGGTGTAGCGGGGAACTGAGCTCGCTGCCTCTCTCACGCTTCCACCGGAGTTTAGTTTAACACTGGCTGCCCTGCCCTGCACTACAGGAGAGAGAACAGGAGGGAGAGAGAGGGACAGTAAAGGGCTGAAACTGGCTGCCCTGCACTACAGGAGAGAGAACAGGAGGGAGAGAGAGGAACAGTAAAGGGCTGAAACTGGCTGCCCTGCCCTGCACTACAGGAGAGAGAACAGGAGGGAGAGAGAGGGACAGTAAAGGGCTGAAACTGGCGTGGCTCTGGACAAGGCTCTGGACATGCCAGTCCTACAGCAATGACTCAGCCGTCACCCACTGGATTTGATCTTTGGTGCTTTCTTCTTACCTAAATGTTGTCACTGGATAAGATGCACTCCCGAGCCAAGTCCAGGAGCTGTGACAACTACCTGAGCATTAAGGTCAGAAAAGTTGGAGAATGGTCACCTAAAGTCAAATGTATTTTATTTTCTGCTGTTATTGAAGGCAGACTAAAACCTGGGAACCTAAAAGTGAAGTTTAAATTGTGTTAGTAAGTTAATGTCACAATTCAGTACTGACCTGTGGGTTCTCTAAAACAGCTTGTGTTTCATGCAAATAATGGCCTTAACAGACTAATACATGGACTGCTGTAGATTTACAACAGATTTCAGACTTTTGACTTTATTCAGTTCAGTTGACTGTCACTCTGGCAAACTGTCTTTCATATCCCCACTTACTTCCCAGTAGAGGATTTATAGTCTTCAGGATAGGTGAGCTACATGTCTGTTGTCTGTCTGTGTGTCTGTCTGTAGACGCTGCTCCACACAGTCAGAAAAGTGTCCTTTACTTCACAGATATCTAAGCAGCTGATATGTTGTTGTGTGTGTGTGTGTGTGTGGTTACCTGACAGTAACCTGACATAGAGAGATATTATGTTATTGTAGGCTAGACTAGTCAGCGTGTTGTACTACGGTATCTGCTTGATGTCTTGATATGTAGGCTTATATCTTAAGTTCTTCACGCTATATTCAAGTCGATTTTTACAATTCATTGAATGTTGTTTGTTTCTGAATGTTGTTTTTGTAGCTGTATTGATGACTTGATGGGGTTGGAATTCTGTCAGGTGTGAAGTTACAGGCTGTCCATCTCTCTATCTCTCTATCTCTCTCTCTCTTTCTCTCTCTCTCTCTCTCTCTCTCTTTCTCTCTCTCTCTCTCTCTCTCTCTCTCTCTCTCTCTCTCTCTCTCTCTCTCTCTCTCTCTCTCTCTCTCTCTCTCGCTATCTCTCTCTCGCTATCTCTCTCTTTATCTCTCTCTCGCTATCTCTCTCTTTCTCTCTCTCTCTCTCTCTCTCTCTTTATCTCTCTCTCGCTATCTCTCTCTCTCTCTATCTCTCTCTTTCTCTCTCTCTCTCTCTCTCTCTCTCTCTCTCTCTCTCTCTCTCTCTCTCTCTCTCTCTCTCTCTCTTTATCTCTATCGCTATCTCTCTCTCTCTCTCTTTCTCTCTCTCTCTCTCTCTCTTTATCTCTCTCTCGCTATCTCTCTCTCTCTCTCAATTTAATTCAATGTCTTTATTAGCATGGGAAACATATGTTAACATTGCCAAAGCAAGTAAAATAGATAATAAACGAAGGTGAAATAACAATAAAATGAACAGTAAACATTACACTTATAGAAGTTCCAAAAGAATAAAGACTTTTCAAGTGTCATGTCATGTCTATATACAGTGTTGTAGCGATGTGCAAATAGTTAAAGTACAAAAGGGAAAATAAATCAACATAAATATGGGTTGTATTTACAATGGTGTTAGTTCTTCACTGGTTGCCCTTTTCTTGTGGCAACAGGTTCACAAATCCTGCTGCTGTGATGGCACACTGTGGTATTTCACCCAGTAGATATGGGAGTTTATCAAAATTGGGGTTGTTTTCGAATTCTTTGTGGATCTGTGTAATCTGAGGGAAATATGTCTCTCTAATATGGTCATACATTGGGCAGGAGGTTAGGAAGTGCAGGTCAGTTTCCACCTCATTTTGTGGGCAGTGAGCACATAGCCTGTCTTCTCTTAAGAGCCATGTCTGCCACTGTGTACTCTCTGTTTAGGGCCAGTCACAGTGGTCAGGTATTCTGCCACTGTGTACTCTCTGTTTAGGGTCAGTCACAGTGGTCAGGTATTCTGCCACTGTGTACTCTCTGTTTAGGGTCCGTCACAGTGGTCAGGTATTCTGCCACTGTGTACTCTCTGTTTAGGGTCAGTCACAGTGGTCAGGTATTCTGCCACTGTGTACTCTCTGTTTAGGGTCAGTCACAGTGGTCAGGTATTCTGCCACTGTGTACTCTCTGTTTAGGGCCAGTCACTGTGGTCAGGTATTCTGCCACTGTGTACTCTCTGTTTAGGGTCAGTCACAGTGGTCAGGTATTCTGCCACTGTGTACTCTCTGTTTAGGGTCAGTCACAGTGGTCAGGTATTCTGCCACTGTGTACTCTCTGTTTAGGGTCAGTCACAGTGGTCAGGTATTCTGCCACTGTGTACTCTCTGTTTAGGGTCAGTCACAGTGGTCAGGTATTCTGCCACTGTGTACTCTCTGTTTAGGGTCAGTCACAGTGGTCAGGTATTCTGCCACTGTGTACTCTCTGTTTAGGGTCAGTCACAGTGGTCAGGTATTCTGCCACTGTGTACTCTCTGTTTAGGGTCAGTCACAGTGGTCAGGTATTCTGCCACTGTGTTCTCTCTGTTTAGGGTCAGTCACAGTGGTCAGGTATTCTGCCACTGTGTTCTCTCTGTTTAGGGTCAGTCACAGTGGTCAGGTATTCTGCCACTGTGTACTCTCTGTTTAGGGTCAGTCACAGTGGTCAGGTATTCTGCCACTGTGTACTCTCTGTTTAGGGTCAGTCACAGTGGTCAGGTATTCTGCCACTGTGTACTCTCTGTTTAGGGTCAGTCACAGTGGTCAGGTATTCTGCCACTGTGTACTCTCTGTTTAGGGTCCGTCACAGTGGTCAGGTATTCTGCCACTGTGTACTCTCTGTTTAGGGTCAGTCACAGTGGTCAGGTATTCTGCCACTGTGTACTCTCTGTTTAGGGTCAGTCACAGTGGTCAGGTATTCTGCCACTGTGTACTCTCTGTTTAGGGTCAGTCACAGTGGTCAGGTATTCTGCCACTGTGTACTCTCTGTTTAGGGTCAGTCACAGTGGTCAGGTATTCTGCCACTGTGTACTCTCTGTTTAGGGTCCGTCACAGTGGTCAGGTATTCTGCCACTGTGTACTCTCTGTTTAGGGTCCGTCACAGTGGTCAGGTATTCTGCCACTGTGTACTCTCTGTTTAGGGTCAGTCACAGTGGTCAGGTATTCTGCCTCTGTGTTCTCTCTGTTTAGGGCCAGTCACTGTGGTCAGGTATTCTGCCACTGTGTACTCTCTGTTTAGGGTCAGTCACAGTGGTCAGGTATTCTGCCTCTGTGTTCTCTCTGTTTAGGGCCAGTCACAGTGGTCAGGTATTCTGCCTCTGTGTACTCTCTGTTTAGGGTCAGTCACAGTGGTCAGGTATTCTGCCACTGTGTACTCTCTGTTTAGGGTCAGTCACAGTGGTCAGGTATTCTGCCACTGTGTACTCTCTGTTTAGGGCCAGTCACAGTGGTCAGGTATTCTGCCACTGTGTTCTCTCTGTTTAGGGTCCGTCACAGTGGTCAGGTATTCTGCCACTGTGTTCTCTCTGTGTAGGGCCAGTCACAGTGGTCAGGTATTCTGCCACTGTGTACTCTCTGTTTAGGGTCAGTCACAGTGGTCAGGTATTCTGCCACTGTGTACTCTCTGTTTAGGGCCAGTCACAGTGGTCAGGTATTCTGCCACTGTGTACTCTCTGTTTAGGGTCAGTCACAGTGGTCAGGTATTCTGCCACTGTGTACTCTCTGTTTAGGGCCAGTCACAGTGGTCAGGTATTCTGCATCTGTGTACTCTCTGTTTAGGGCCAGTCACAGTGGTCAGGTATTCTGCCACTGTGTTCTCTCTGTTTAGGGTCAGTCACAGTGGTCAGGTATTCTGCCACTGTGTACTCTCTGTTTAGGGTCCGTCACAGTGGTCAGGTATTCTGCCACTGTGTACTCTCTGTTTAGGGTCAGTCACAGTGGTCAGGTATTCTGCCGCTGTGTACTCTCTGTTTAGGGTCAGTCACAGTGGTCAGGTATTCTGCCGCTGTGTACTCTCTGTTTAGGGTCTGTCACAGTGGTCAGGTATTCTGCCACTGTGTACTCTCTGTTTAGGGCCAGTCACAGTGGTCAGGTATTCTGCCACTGTGTTCTCTCTGTTTAGGGCCAGTCACAGTGGTCAGGTATTCTGCCACTGTGTACTCTCTGTTTAGGGCCAAATAGCATTCTAGTTTGCTGTTTTATTTGTTAATTCTTTCCAATGTGTCAAGTAATTATCTTATTGTTTTCTCATGATTTGCTTGAGTCTAATTGTGCTGCTGTCCTGGGGCTCTGTGGGGTGTGTTTGTGTTTGTGAACAGAGCCCCAGGACCAGCTTGCTTAGGGGACTCTTCTCCAGGTTAATCTCTCTGTAGGTGATGGCTTTGTTATGGAAGGTTTGGGAAACGCTTCCTTTTAGATGGTTGTAGAATTTAAAGGCTCTTTTCTGGACTCTGATAATTAGCGGGTATTGGCCTAATTCTGCTCTGCATGCATTATTTGGTGTTTTACGTTGTACACAGGATATTTTTGCAGAATTCTGCATGCAGAGTCTCAATTTGGTGTTTGTCCCATTTTGTGAATTCTTGGTCAGTGAGCGGACCCCAGACCTCACAACCATAAAGGGCAATGGGTTCTATAACTGATTCAAGTATTTTTTTGCCAGATTCTAATTGGTATGTTGAATTTATGTTCCTTTTGATGGCATAGAATGCCCTTCTTGCCGTGTCAGCTCGTTCACAGCTTTGTGGAATTTACGTGGCACTAATGTTTAGGCCGAGGTATGTATAGTTTTTTGTGTGCTCTAGGGCAACAGTGTCTATATGGAATTTGTATTTGTGGTCCTGGTGACTGGACCTTTTTTGGAACACCATTATTTTTGTCTTACTGAGATTTACTGTCGGGGCCCAGGTCTGACAGAATCTTTGTAGAAGATCTAGGTGCTGCTGTAGGCCCTGCTTGGTTGGGGACAGAAGCACCAGATCATCAGTAGACATTTGACTTCAGATTCTAGTAGGGTGAGGCTGGGTGCTGCAGAGTGATCTAGTGCCCTCGCCAATTCGTTGATATACAGTTGAAGTCGGACGTTTACATACACTTAGGTTGGAGTCATTAAAACTAGTTTTCCAACCAGTCCACAAATTTCTTGTTAACAAACTAAAGTTTTGGCAAGTTGGTTAAGACATCTACTTTGTAAATGACACAAGTAATTTTTCCAACAATTTTTTACAGACAGATTATTTTACTTATAATTCACTGTATCCCAATTCCAGTGGGTCAGAAGTTTACTGTGCCTTTAAACAGCTTGGAAATTCCAGAAAATTATGTCATGGCTTTAGAAACTTTTGTAGATCTCCACAAGTCTGGTTCATCCTTGGGAGCAATTTCCAAATGCCTGAAGGTACCACGTTCATCTGTACAAACAATAGTATGCAAGTATAAACACCATGGGACCACGCAGCCATCATACCGCTCAGGAAGGAGACACGTTCTGTCTCCTAAAGATGAACGTACTTTGGTGCAAAAAGTGCAAATTAATCCCAGAACAGCAAAGGGACCCTGTGAAGATGCTGGAGGAAACAGGTACAAAGTATCTATATCCACAGTAAAACGAGTCCTATATCAACATAACCTGAAAGGTTACTCAGCAAGGAAGAAGCCACTGCTCCAAAACCGCTATAAAAAAGCCAGAATACGGTTTGCAACTGCACATGGGGACAAAGATTGTACTTTTTGGAGAAATGTCCTCTGGTCTGATGAAACAAAATTAGAACTGTTTAGCCATAGTGACCATAGTTATGTTTGGAGGAAAAATGTAATGGACTGTAGCTCCTGCCACATGAGGCGGACGTCGGAGCCTGTGTAATATGACTCCACCTTCTTCCTACAGTATATTGTCCTATTTGCTAGTTTCGTGTGTGTGTGTGTGTGCCTCAGTCCAGATCCGGATCTTTCTGAGTCTATAGCAGCTTGATTTCATTGTCCATTAGTAGACTAAACTCTCTGAAGACCTCACACACGGTTTGGCCAAAGCACAATGTCACCCCCACCACCACAATCACTTCCATCACCACCACCACCAAATCACCCCCCCCCCCCCCCCCCCCCCCACACACACACACACCACCATCCCCTTCAGTTAGTGCTCTCATCCCATTCCCTGTGTACATCCCAAATTACACACTATTCCCTATATAGTACACTCCTTTGGACAAGAGCGCTATGGGCCCCACGACCACCATCACCACCACCTCCACCTCCTACATCACCACCAACCACCATCATCACCACCACCACCACCACCACCACCCTATCCTTCATCACCACTACTCTGTCCTTCACCACCACCACCACCACCACCACCACCACACCACCACCACCACCACCACCACCACCACCACCCTATCCTTCATCACCACTACTCTGTCCTTCACCACCACCACCACCACCAAAATCACCTCCACCTCCACCATCATCACCACCAATTCTATTTGGTACACTACTTTGGACAAGAGCGCTATGGGCCCCACGACCACCATCACCACCACCTACACCTCCACCAATTCTACCTCCACCTCCATCATCACCATCACCTCCACCATCATCACCACCACCACCACCACCACCACCATCATCACCACCACCACCACCACCACCAACTCTACCTCCATCACCACCATCACCACCATCGATAGGATCATGTTAAGGTATCACTCCACACCTCCCAGGCTCCTTTGTGGTCCTCCTGGCACCAGGCTGTAGGGCAGGTCTGATGGGAAGGTATCACCGCCCTCCCACCTCCCAGGCTCCTTTGTGGTCCTCCTGACACTTGGTTGTAGGGCAGGTCTGTTAGCATTGCCACTAGTAGCATTTCTACCTCTAATATCTCTACTATTAGCATTACCACTAGTAGTATTTATACCTCTAATATCTCTACCATTAACACTAGTAGCATTTCTACCTCTAATATCTCTACTATTAGCATTAGTAGCATTTATACCTGTAATATCTCTATTACTACCATTAGTAGCATTTATACCTCTAATATCTCTATTACTACCATTAGTAGCATTTCTACCTCTAATATCTCTACCATTACCACAAGTAGCATTTCTACCTCTAATATCTCTACCATTACCACTAGTAGCATTTCTACCTCTAATATCTCTACCACTACCATTAGTAGCATTTCTACATCTAATATCTCTACCACTACCATTATCATTAGTAGCATTTCTACCTCTAATATCTCTACCACTACCATTAGTAGCATTTCTACATCTAATATCTCTACCACTACCATTACCATTAGTAGCATTTCTACCTCTAATATCTCTACCATTACCACTAGTAGCATTTCTACCTCTAATATCTCTACCACTACCATTAGTAGCAGTTCTGCCTCTAATATCTCTACCACTACCATTACCATTAGTAGCATTTCTGCCTCTAATATCTCTACCACTACCATTACCATTAGTAGCATTTCTGCCTCTAATATCCCTACCACTACCATTACCATTAGTAGCATTTCTGCCTCTAATATCTCTACCATTACCATTAGTAGCATTTCTACCTCTAATATCTCTACCATTACCACTAGTAGCATTTCTACCTCTAATATCTCTACCATTACCACTAGTAGCATTTCTACCTCTAATATCTCTACCTACTACAACTATAACTAACTTACCATTACATCAGTACTACAACTACCATCATCATTACTACTACAATACCACCATCATTAAACTACTACTGTTACCATCACCCCTACTACCCGTGAATCTACTATTTGGAATAATAATCACAACAACAATAATAATAATAATAATAACAACAATCAGTTACTGCTTCCTATGCAGTGTCCCTCAGGCTCTGGCAGACAAATACATATCTGACTGCAAGAGGAGCCCATTTCCTCTGGGTTTAATATGTAGTAATGTATCTCTTGGTGAGGAATATTTCTGACTGTAGAGGAGAAAGTGCATCTTTGTCTCTACCTCCCCTGTTGTGCAGTGACCTCATAGACGCTCCTCTTTGGGTTACCATGTCGTTTTGTGTCTGCTGGTTTCTAATTGCCAGTTGGTGGTCATTCAGCCTGTACTTGGTAAGGATCTGTCTCTGCTTCGTATCTATCACAGAGTAGAGATAATCAGCCATTTCATATGCTCTGTTTAGGGACAGAGATGTTATTTAGTTTTTGATTGGTTCAGGATTTTGTTTATTTGAATGATATCTTTTGAGGCAGGGTTAGATCCAATACCAGCTGACTGAGAGGGCTCGTTTCTGGGCTCAGCTCTTGGGTTTGAAGTGATTTAAACTTGAATGTGGACTTGAATTTAGGAGTAGCCAAAAAATATATATGATCTTTTTTGTATTTTCATTACCAATAGAAAGCAGTCTAATTCTGCCTGTCTGCCTGTCTGCCTGTCTGCCTGTCTGTCTGTCTGTCTGCCTGCCTGCCTGTCTGTCTGTCTGTCTGTCTGTCTGTCTGTCTGTCTGTCTGTCTGTCTGTCTGTCTGTCTGTCTGTCTGTCTGTCTGTCTGTCTCTCTCTCTCTCTCTCTCTCTCTCTCTCTCTCTCTCTCTCTCTCTTTTCTCTCTCTCTTCTCTCTCTCTCTCTCTCTTCCTCTCTCTCTCTCTCTCTCTCTCTCTCTTTCTCTCTCTCTCTCTCTCTCTCTCTCTCTCTCTCTCTCTCTCTCTCTCTCTCTCTCTCTCTCTCTCTCTCTTTCTCTCTCTCTCTTTCTCTCTCTCTCTCTCTCTCTCTTTCTCTCTCTCTCTCTCTCTCTCTTTCTCTCTCGCTCTCCCTCTTTCTCTCTCTCTTTCTTTCTCTCTCTCTTTCTCTCTCTCTGTCTGTCTCTATCTCTCTCTCGCTCTCTCTTTCTCTCTCTCTCTCAACCTCTCTGTTTCTCAATTCAATTTCAATTCAATTTAAGGGCTTCATTGGCATGGGAAACATATGTTTACATTGTCAAAGCAAGTGACATAGAAATCTCTCTCTCTCTCTGGGCTGTTTTTAAAAGCATGTAGTAATGGCTGGTTTCCTCCCATTGTTGCCTTCCCTCTAGTAAACACCATGTTCATTCTTCCCTCCCTGCTCCACTAGTGACTATGGGCTGTGTCCCATATGGCACCCTGTTCCCTATATAGTGCACTACTGTTGACCACGGTCCATAATCCCCACAGGCCCTGGTCAAAAGTAGTGCACTATATAGGCAATAGGGTGCCAATTGGGATGAGATCTAGCCTGCTTTGGTTCCCCTCAGAACCAGACTGGGCCTGCTAATGGAGGTGGGATGGGGCATCCAGACCATAGCAGTTAGAGAGGGGAACAACAGAACAATGAAGGTCTTGTAGGAGAGCTGTCTACCAACAACACACTCTGCTACAGTCACTCTCTGAGATGATGGTGGGGCTGAAATACCAAACAAATCATTTCAACAATGTGACAGATCTCAATTCTGGACTGTCGTACAAGGGGGGGGGGGGGGGGGGGGGGGAATTGGAATTTTGGGGGCGGTGAAATTGCTCTGAGAATGTTGACTGACTCAAACCAGTTGTTGTGATCTGATAGACAGTTCTATATCTCAGTTTGATAGCCACCTGTATCTGTAAATAAACTGTCTGCATAGTGAACGCTCTCTGACGGCCTTTCTACTCTCCCCTCTGGGTTTACAGTGTTGGGCCGTGTCCCAAATGGAACCCTATTCCCTATATACTGTAGTGCACTACTTGTGACCAGAGCCCTATGTAAGCCCTGGTCAAAAGTAGTGCACTAAATAGGGGATAGGGTGCCCTTTGGGAGGCAGCCCTGTTGTTTCTGTGCCGGACTTTCCCTGGCAGTGATTTCTATCTGTGTGGCTGTCAGTGGAAGAGCCTGGAGTGTTCCACTGTTCCATTCCACTGTTGTGTTCTATTGTGGAAGAGCCTGGAGTGTTCCACTGTTCCATTCCACTGTTGTGTTCTATTGTGGAAGAGCCTGGAGTGTTCCACTGTTCCATTCCACTGTTGTGTTCTATTGTGGAAGAGCCTGGAGTGTTCCACTGTTCCATTCCACTGTTGTGTTCTATTGTGGAAGAGCCTGGAGTGTTCCACTGTTCCATTCCACTGTTGTGTTCTATTGTGGAAGAGCCTGGAGTGTTCCACTGTTCCATTCCACTGTTGTGTTCTATTGTGGAAGAGCCTGGAGTGTTCCACTGTTCCATTCCACTGTTGTGTTCTATTGTGGAAGAGCCTGGAGTGTTCCACTGTTCCATTCCACGGTTGTGTTCTATTGTGGAAGAGCCTGGAGTGTTCCACTGTTCCATTCCACTGTTGTGTTCTATTGTGGAAGAGCCTGGAGTGTTCCACTGTTCCATTCCACGGTTGTGTTCTATTGTGGAAGAGCCTGGAGTGTTCCACTGTTCCATTCCACTGTTGTGTTCTATTGTGGAAGGGAAGGAGCGTTCCAACCGACAGGCAGCAGGGAGAGAGATATGTTTGGCCTTGGTGATGTCACAGTGGCCCCGTGGCTGACTGGCCACAGGTCAGAGGTCAGAGGCTGAATGGTGAACAACATGTCTACCAGTCCTGTCATGAGGGTTATCCTCAGTGTGTCCCAAATGGAATCCTATTCTCTATATAGTGCACTATGTTTGACCAGGGCCCATAGGGCACTATATAGGGACTAGGGTGCAATTTGAGACACTGACTATGTCTACTAGAGCAGGTCATCCTCATTGAGACAAACACCAATCCTCTAGTACCAGAGAGGTCGTATTGTGTCTTTATACACCCTTTCCTCTGGTCATGTGTCTTTATACACCCTTTCCTCTGGTCATGTGTCTTTATACACCCTTTCCTCTGGTCATGTGTCTTTATACACCCTTTCCTCTGGTCATGTGTCTTTATACACCCTTTCCTCTGGTCATGTGTCTTTATACACCCTTTCCTCTGGTCATGTGTCTTTATACACCCTTTCCTCTGGTCATGTGTCTTTATACACCCTTTTCTCTGGTCATGTGTCTTTATACACCCTTTCCTCTGGTCATGTGTCTTTATACACCCTTTCCTCTGGTCATGTCTTTATACACCCTTTCTTCTGGTCATGTGTCTTTATACACCCTTTCTTCTGGTCATGTGTCTTTATACACCCTTTCCTCTGGTCATGTCTTTATACACCCTTTCCTCTGGTCATGTGTCTTCATACACCCTTTCCTCTGGTCATGTGTCTTTATACACCCTTTCCTCTGGTCATGTTACAGGGTCAATAATTAGCAGCACTGACATTACAATGACATGTCAACACTACTGAGCTGTTACAGGTCCCTGGTGTTACAGGGTCAGGTGTAGTTAGCAGCACTGACATTACAATGACATGTTAACACTACTGAGCTGTTACAGGTCCCTGGTGTTACAGGGTCAGGTGTAGTTAGCAGCAACATTATTGTTGCTAGTGGGTTAGGTTACATTATACCATTACATCCCCTGGCTCCTCATTAGGGAAAAGCCCCTGCTCTACAGACACGATGCTGAGCGGGATGACCAGGGTAGAGGGCTGGGGTAGAGAGAGACTGGACTTTCCAGGCCGGGGGTTTGTGGCCACTCTCCTCTGTCCATGACGTCACCCGTCCAGATGTTTCCCCTGTCTCTAATGGAAAGGCCATCACGCAGGATGTGTCCTGCGACCTACTGACTTCCTGGAGAGTTAGAGGGTGTGTGTGTGTATGTCACAGCTCTGAGGTCCCACAAACCAAACAGAAACATGACAGGGACTCTCTCTGTTATGCTGTTTTAAGGGTTATTCCACAAAATGAATGCTTTTGTGTCCCTTTGTTATTTAAAGTAGATATTGTGCACAAATATTGAATTATTAAAAGCCTGTTATATTAAATGACGTTCCCTTTATTATACTGTAGACCACATGGACAATTCTATAAACCAGATGTTTCTATATACTGTAAATAAAGACCTGTAGAAGAGTTCCCTCTGTGACTTGACCACATGGACAATTCTATAAACCAGATGTTTCTATATACTGTAAATAAAGACCTGTAGAAGAGTTCCCTCTGTGACTTGACCACATGGACAATTCTATAAACCAGATGTTTCTATATACTGTAAATAAAGACCTGTAGAAGAGTTCCCTCTGTGACTTGACCACATGGACAATTCTATAAACCAGATGTTTCTATATACTGTAAATAAAGACCTGTAGAAGAGTTCCCTCTGTGACTTGACCACATGGACAATTCTATAAACCAGATGTTTCTATATACTGTAAATAAAGACCTGTAGAAGAGTTCCCTCTGTGACTTGACCACATGGACAATTCTATAAACCAGATGTTTCTATATACTGTAAATAAAGACCTGTAGAAGAGTTCCCTCTGTGACTTCTAGGAAGATCTTCACCTCATTATTGTGTTGCTTTGACAAAGTCATTTCTGGAAATGATGAGTTATTAGTTAAACAGGTTCAAAAACAACCTGTTAAGGGAACTGAACATTTGAATATGGTGAAACGATTCCTTTAAAAAAAGAGTCAGAAGAACCATTGAACATCTAATAGTCAAATCATGGTGTAAAAGCAGGTAAACTGGTTCTGCTGTTCCAGTCAATATTTTGGTGTTTAGTGGTGGAAAACTGAGCAGGTTGAGAGTAAATCAACAATGTAGTTCAAGAAATAGAGTTAAGAAAATATTTACTAAATAAACTAAAGTTAAAAATGAAATGAAATAACACAATAAAATAACAATAACGAGGCTATATACAGGGGGTACCGGTACCGAGTCAATGTGGAGGCTATATACAGGGGGTACCGGTACCGAGTCAATGTGCGGAGGTACAGGTTAGTCAAGGTCATTTGTACATGTAGGTAGGGGTAAAGTGATTCATTGTTCAGCAGTCTTATGCTTGGCGGTAGAATCTGTTAAGGGGCCTTTTGGACCTAGACTTACAGCTCGCCGTGCGATAGCAGAGAGAACAGTCTATGACTTGGGGGACTGGAGTCTTTGACAATTATTTGGCCTTCCTCTGACACCGCCTAGTATAAAGGTCCTGGATGGCAGGAAGCTTGGCCCCAGTGATGTACTGGGTCATACGCATTACCCTCTGTAGCACCTTACGGTCAGATACTGAGCAGTTACCATACCAGGCGGTGATGCAACCGGTCCAGGATGCTCTCAATGTGTGCAGCTGTAGAACTTTTTGAGGATCTGGGGACCCATGCCAAACTTTTTCAGTCTCCTGAGGGGAAAAAGTGTTGTCGTGCCCTCTTCATGACTGTCTTGGTGTGTTTTGGACCATGATAGTTTGTTTGGTGATGTGGACACCAAGGACCTTGAAACTCTCGACCCGCTCCACTACAGCGCCGTCAATGTTAATGGGGGACTGTTCGGCTCTCCTTTTCCTGTAGTCCACGATCAGCTCCTTTGTCTTGCTCACAATTGAGGGAGCAGTTGTTGTCCTGGCACCAAACTGCCAGGAGTCTGACCTCCTCCCTATAGGCTGTCTCGTTGTTGTCGGTGATCAGGCCTACCACTGTTGTGTCGTCAGCAAACTTAATGATGGTGTTGGAGTCCGTGCTTAGCCACACAGTCGTAGGAGGTGTTTAGTCCCAAGGTCCTTAGCTTAGTCATGAGCTTTGAGGAGACTATGGTGTTGAACGCTGAGCTCTAGTCAATGAACAGCATTCTCACATAGGTTTTTCCTCTTGTCCAGGTGGGAAAGTGTGGAGTGCGATTGAGATTGAGTCATCTGTGGATCTGTTGGGGTGGTATGTGAATTGGAGTGGGTCTAGGGTATCCGGCATGATGGTGTTGATGTCAGCCATGACCAGCCTTCCAAAGCACTTCATGGCTACCAAATTAAATTGAATTAGTCACATACACATGGTTAGCAGATGTTAATGCGAGTGTAGCGAAAAGCTTGTGGAAATGCTACCGACGTGAGTGCTACGGGGCAGTAATCATTTAGGCAGGTTACCTTCGCTTTCTTGGGCACAGGGATTATGGTGGTCTGTTTGAAACATGTAGGTGTTACAGACTGGGTCAGGGAGAGGTTGAATATGTCAGTGAAGACTCTTGCCAGTTGGTCTGCTCATGCTTTCAGTACACGCCCTGGTAATCTGTCTGGCCCCATGGCTTTGTGAATGTTGACCCATTTAAAGGTCTTGTTGACATCAGCTACGGAGAGCGTGATCACACAGTCGTCCGGAACAGCTGGTGCTCTCATGCATGCTTCAGTGTTTGCTTGCCTTGAAGCGAGCATAAAAAGCATTTAGCTCATCTGGTAGGCTCGTGTTACTGGGCAGCTCGCGGCTGGGTCTCCCTTTGTAATTCTGTAAATAGTTTGCAAGCCCTGCCACATCCAACGAGCATCAGAGCCGGTGTAGTAGGATTCCATCTTAGTCCTGTATTGACGCTTTGCCTGTTTGATGGTTCGTCTGAGGGTATTGCAGGATTTATTATAAGCGTTGGGATTTTTGTGCCATGATAAGGTCAGTGACGACAATATCTCAGTGTTGTGCCAAAGTGTTTTCACTGTGGGTGTGCACTGTGGGTGTGCACTGTGGGTGTGCACACGTTATATAAGAAGTCTTTATGCTGAATGTTGGCCTCAAGCAAGGAACACTTTTCATACGTACAGTAGCTTAGATAAAACCTGCCAATGTCTGCACATGTTCATTACCAACGGCTGATCTATGAGCTTCATCATTACATCATGAAGGGGACAGGTGAACTAACTATATTTGTAAAAACTCTCTGTTTCTCTCTCTCTCTCTCTCTCTCTCTATATATATATATATCTTTCTTTGCCCCCTGTCTCTTTAGCCATGTGACATCCATTTGACCTCCGTGGACAATAATGTAACCATGTCTACCAGGACTGAGTTCTGGACAGTTGTATCCAGAGCCCCTGTCTGCTCTGTAATCTCTCCTCTGTCTTCCTCCTCCTCTCCTCTTTCCTCCTCTCCTCCTCCTCTCCTCTTTCCTCCTCTCCTCCTCCTCTCCTCTTTCCTCCTCTCCTCCTCCTCTCCTCTTTCCTCCTCTCCTCCTCCTCTCCTCCTCTCCTCCTCCTCTCCTCCTCTCCTCCTCCTCTCCTCCTCCTCTCCTCTTTCCTTCTCTCCTCCTCCTCTCCTCCTCCTCTCCTCCTCTCCTACTCCTCTCCTCTTTCCTCCTCCTCTCCTCCTCTCCTACTCCTCTCCTCCTCTCCTACTCCTCTCCTCCTCCTCTCCTCTTTCCTCCTCTCCTCTTTCCTCCTCTCCTCCTCTCCTACTCCTCTCCTCCTCTCCTACTCCTCTCCTCTCCCCAGGCAGGACTGTATCTAATCCACCTCTCCTCTCCTCTCCCCAGGCAGGACTGTATCTAATCCACCTCTCCTCTCCTACTCCTCTCCTCCTCTCCTCTCCCCAGAAAGGACTGTATCTATTCCACTTCTCCCCTCCTCTCCTCTCCCCAGGCAGGACTGTATCTAATCCACCTCTCCCCTCCTCTCCTCTCTCCAGGCAGGACTGTATCTAATCCACCTCTCCTCTCCTACTCCTCTCCTCCTCTCCTCTCCCCAGAAAGGACTGTATCTATTCCACTTCTCCCCTCCTCTCCTCTCCCCAGGCAGGACTGTATCTAATCCACCTCTCCTCTCCTACTCCTCTCCTCCTCTCCTCTCCCCAGAAAGGACTGTATCTAATCCACCTCTCCCCTCCTCTCCTCTGCCCCTACAGGACTCTGAGTCTCTGGACAGTTGTATCCAGAGCACCCTGTCTGCGCTGTACCCTCCATTCAGTGCCACCGCGTCCACCGTCCTGTGGCAGCTGTTCAGCGTGGTGGAGAGACAGTACCGTGGGGACGGACTCCGATGCCTCATCGACTTCTTACTTCCTGCCAAGAGGATCCTGCAGAGCATCCAACAAGAGACTTGTGTGAGTGGAGGGGTGGTATGGTGAGAGGGAGAGAGAGAGAGAGAGAGGGAGGGAGGGAGGGAGGGGGAGAGAGAGAGAGAGAGAGAAGGAGAGAGAAGGAGAGAGAGAGAGAGAGAGAGAGAGAGAGAGAGGGAGGGGGAGAGAGAGAGAGAGAGAGAGGGAGGGAGGGAGAGGGAGGGAGGGGGAGAGAGAGAGAGAGAGAGAGAGAGAGAGAGAGAGAGAGAGAGAGAGAGAGAGAGAGAGAGGGAGAGGGAGGGAGGGAGAGGGAGGGAGGGAGGGAGAGGGAGGGAGAGAGAGAGAGAGGGAGGGAGGGGGAGAGAGAGAGAGTACTCTACAAAGCAACAGAGTTCAGGAAGTTTTGAAGTGAGTATAAATGCTTTGGAAACGTAACACAGGCAGCTTCCCTTTCTTGTAGAACTATTGGAGCTTTGGAGTGAGATGCTCTATGTGAACCTTGATCTCTTCTGACTTTAGTCTCACTGAAGAGACATCATGGGGCTATAAGGCTGAGAAAAGACAGAGAGGAAGGAAATAAACTGAACCCAGAGATCAACTATAAAGTGGAGCAGACAGACAGAGACTATAAAGTCTGGCCAAAAGACTCCCATCATTATTACTATTACTATTTTAATCAGCTCTAATCTAAACACAGATACACACCATTATAGACACCATTACAACACAGAACACTAATACACATCATTATAGACACCATTACAACACAGAACACTAATATACACCATTATAGACACCATTACAACACAGAACACTAATACACACCATTACAACACAGAACACTAATACACACCATTATAGACACCATTACAACACAGAACACTAATACACATCATTATAGACACCATTATAGACATCATTACAACACAGACCACTAATATACACCATTATAGACACCATTACAACACAGATCACTAATACACACCATTATAGACACCACCTGGTGACAGACAACAAACAAGACAGGAGAGAGAATGGAGAGAGAGAGAGAGAGATAATGTGAAAATATATATATATAGAGAGAGGGAGAGATAATGTGAAAATATATATAGAGAGAGGGGGAGAGATAATGTGAAAGAAAAAAGAAATATATATATATATATATATATATATATAGAGAGAGAGAGAGATGAGTGTGAAATACCTCTGCTGAGAGGGTGAGGGGGAACAACAGAGAGAGACAGAATGGATCATTGTTCATAGAAATCAGACAGAAAGCCATGCAGCCATTCTGCTCTGGAGCCACACAGAAACAGAGAGAAAACTCTGGAAGGAGACAGAGGTTGAGCCCCAAATCACACCTTATGGCCTACATAATGCACTACCAGGTCAAACGTAGTGTACTATATGGGGAATAGGATGTCATTTGGGACACACACCCGGCCCTCCTGCTCTGAAAAGAGACCGAAACAGAGAGGAAACTGTGGTCTGCCTGAGAGCCTAGCTACCATCCCTAGGCTCAGGGGTCCAGGTTGTAATCTAATCCTGGCTCTCCCAGCAGCTTTAATTGCTGTGGGTTAGAGAGGGCTCCATGTCTCCATGACCAAAGGCCCTGAAACCCTATTCCTCTGTATTCATCTGCTGTGATTACACTGTGATGGATAGCCTTATAGCCACACAGCCTATTCCTCTGTATTCATCTGCTGTGATTACACTGTGATGGATAGCCTCATAGCCACTCATAGCCTCATAGCCACTCATAGCCTCCTAGTTTTACCTCAAATCAAATCAAACCAAATGTATTTGTGACATACACATGGTTAGCAGATGTTAATGCGAGTGTAGCGAAATGCTTGTGATTCTAGTTCCGACAATGCAGTAATAACCAATGAGTAATCTAACCTAACAATTCCAAAACTACTACCTTATACACACAAGTGTAAAGGGATAAAGAATATGTACATAAGGATATATGAATGAGCGATGGTACAGAGCAGCATAGGCAAGATGCAGTAGATGGTATCGAGTACAGTATATACATATGAGATGAGTAATGTAGGGTACGTAAACATTATATGAACATCACTATCTAAGCCTGGTTAGCCACTGAGAAAAACTCCCCGTGTGTGAGAGGCTTTGTGTCAACAGCAATATGATCAGTCGGCAGGCAACACTGGCTTTTTCAATGCTTTTCATTCACTTATACAGCAGTTAAGCCAATGGGAAATAGACAAAAAATGGTACACTATTCCCTATTTAGTGCACTACTTTTGACCATAAGGCTCTGGTCAAAAGTAGTGCACTGTACGATATAGTGCCATTTGGGACATAAGCCCTGAGTACTGTTTCTCTACTGTTAAGAGCTCTTTGTACGACAGTGTCATAGTTTGGAGTTTGGGTTGTGGTTGCTTAGTAACCGGGCCTGAACGGGCAGGTTTCGCTAGCCTCCAGGATTCTGAGGAATCAGCTCATTGGAATGACGTTGAAAAGAGAACGATGATTCACTCAAGTGCTATGAAAAGAGGGTGCCTCTCTTTAAAAGTGGAATGTATGTTTGAGCCATTTACACTGCATTCAGGAAGTATTCAGACCTCTGGACTTTTTACACATTTGGTTACGTTACAGCTTTATTCTAAAATGTATTTAAAAAAATCTTCATCAATCGACAAGCAATACCATAATGACAAAGCCAAAAACAGGTTTTGAGAAATTTTTGCTAATTTAATAAAAAAATTATAAACACTAAAATGTTCAAATCCTGTCGCTGCAGGATTATTTTGCTGTGACAAATTAAGAGCTTACATCTGTGAAGTGTATGTTTAATTCACCTTTATTTAACCAGGTAGACTAGTTGAGAACAAGTTCTCATTTGCAACTGCAACCTGGCCAAGATAAAGCAAAGCAGTTCGACACATACAACAACACAGAGTTACACATGGAATAAACAAAACATACAGTCAATAATACAGTAGAACAAAAGAAAACAAAAAGTCTATATACAGTGAGTGCAAATGAGGTAAGGGAATTAGGCAATAAATAGGCCATGGTGGCGAAGTAAATACAATATAGCAATTAAACACTGGAATGGTAGATGTGCAGAAGATGAATGTGCAAGTAGAGATACTGGGGTGCAAAGGACCAAGATAAATAAATAAATACAGTATGGGGATGAGGAAGATAGATGGGCTGTTTACAGATGGGCTATGTACAGGTGCAGTGATCTGTGAGCTGCTCTGACAGCTGGTGCTTAAAGCTAGTGAGGGGGATATGAGTCTCCAGCTTCAGTGATTTTTGCAGTTCGTTCCAGTCATTGGCAGCAGAGAACTGGAAGGAAAGGCAACCAAAGGAGGAATTGGCTTTGGGGGTGAACAGTGAGATATACCTGCTGGAGCGCTTGCTACGAGTGGGTGCTGCTATGGTGACCAGCGAGCTGAGATAAGGCGGGGCTTTACCTAGCAGAGACTTGTAGATAACCTGTAGCCAGTGGGTTTAGTGACGAGTATGAAGCGAGGGCCAACCAACGAGAGCGTTCAGGTCGCAGTGGTAGTGTATGGGGCTTGGGTGACAAACGGATGGCACTGTGATAGACTGCATACAATTTGTTGAGTAGAGTGTTGGAGGCTATTTTATAGATGACATCGCCGAAGTCGAGGATCAGTAGGATGGTCAGTTTTACGAGGGTATGTTTGGCAGCATGAGTGAAGAAGGCTTTGTTGCGATATAGGAAGCCAATTCTAGATTTAATTTTGGATTGGAGATGCTTAATGTGAGTCTGGAAGGAGAGTTTACAGTCTAACCAGACACCTAGGTATTTGTAGTTGTCCACATATTCAGTCAGAGCCGTCCAGAGTAGTGATGCTAGACAAGCGGGCAGGTGCGGGCAGTGATCGATTGAATAGCATGCATTTAGTTTTACTTGCATTTAAGAGCAGTTGGAGGCCACAGAAGGAGAGTTGTATGGCATTGAAGCTCATCTGGAGGTTAGTTAGCACAGTGTCCAAAGAGGGGCCAGAAGTATACAGAATGGTGTTGTCTGCGTAGAGGTGGATCAGAGAATCACCAGCAGCAAGACGAACATCATTGATATGTACAGAAAAGAGAGTCGGCCCGATAATTGAACCCTGTGGCACCCCCATAGAGACTGCCAGAGGTCCGGACAACAGGCCCTCCGATTTGAAACACTGAACTCTATCAGAGAAGTAGTTGGTAAACCAGGCGAGGCAATCATTTGAGAAAACAAGGCTGTCGAGTCTGCCAAATAAGAATGTGGTGATTGACAGAGTCGAAAGCCTTGACCAGGTCGATGAATACGGCTGCACAGTAATGTCTCTTATCAATGGCGGTTAGGATATCGTTTAGGACCTTGAGTGTGGCTGAGGTGCACTCATGACCAGCTCTGAAACCAGACTGCATAGCGGAGAAGGTACGGTGGGATTTGAAATTGTTGGTAATCTGTTTGTTATCTTGGCTTTCGAAGACCTTAGAAAGGCAGGGTAGGATAGATATAAGTCTGTAGCAGTTTGGGTCTAGAGTGTCACCCCCTTTGAAGAGGGGGATGACTGCGACAGCTTTCCAATCTTTGGGAATCTCAGACAATACGAAAGAGAAGTTGAACAAGCTAGTAATAGGGGTTGCAACAATTTCGGCAGAAAGAGAGGGTCCAGATTGTCTAGCCCAGCTGATTTGTAAGGGTCCAGATTTTGCAGCTCTTTCAGAACATCCGCTATCTGGATTTGGGTGAAGAAGGTGGGGGCTTGGGCGGGTTGCTGTGGAGGGTGCCGGGCAGTTGACCGGGGTAGGGGTAGCCAGGTGGAAAGCATGGCCAGCCGTAGAGAAATGCTTCTTGAAATTCTCAATTATAGTGGATTTATCGGTGGTGACAGTGTGTCCTAGCCTCAGAGCAGTCGGCAGCTGGGAGGAGGTTCTCTTATTCTCCATGGACTTTACAGTGTCCCAGAACTTTTTGGAGTTTGTGCTACAGGATGCAAATTTCTGTTTGAAAAAGCTAGCCTTAGCTTTCCTAACTGCCTGTGTATATTTGTTCCTAACTTCCCTGAAAAGTTGCATATCACGGGGGCTATTCGATGCTAATGCAGAACGCCACAGGATGTTTTTGTGCTGGACAAGGGCAGACAGGTCTGGAGTGAACCAAGGACTATATCTGTTCCTGGTTCTAAATTTTTTGAACGGAATGTTTATTTAAGATGGTGAGGAAGTTACTTTTAAAGAATGACCAGGCATCCTCTACTGACAGGATGAGGTCAATGTCATTCCAGGATACCCCGACCAGGTCAATTAGAAAGGCCTGCTCTCAGAAGTGTTTTAGGGAGCGTTTGACAGTGATGAGGAGTGGTCATTTGATTGCAGACCCATTATGGATGCAGGCAATGAGGCAGTGATCGCTGAGATCTTGATTGAAAACAGCAGAGGTGTATTTGGAGGGCGAGTTAGTTAGGATGAGGGTGCCCGTGTTTACGGATTTGGGGTTGTACCTGGTAGGTTCATTGATAATTTGTGTGAGATTGAGGGCATCAAGCTTAGATTGTAGGATGGCCGGGGTGTTAAGCATGTCCCAGTTTAGGTCACCTAGTAGCATGAGCTCAGAAGATAGATGGGTGGCAATCAATTCACATATGGTGTTGAGGGCACAGCTGGGGGCAGAGGGTGGTCTATAGCAAGCGGCAATGGTGAGAGACTTGTTTCTGGAAAGGTGATTTTTTTGAAGTAGAAGCTTGAATTGTTTGGGTACAGACCTGGATAGTAAGACATAATATCTTTGCAGTAGATGCAACACCGCCCCCTTTGACAGTTCTATCTTGGCGGAAAATGTTATAGTTAGGGATGGAGATTTCAGGGCTTTTGGTGGTTTTCCTAAGCCAGGATTCAGACACGGCTAAGACATCCGGGTTGGCAGAGTGTGCTAAAGCAGTGAGTAAAACAATCTTAGGGAGTAGGCTTCTAATGTTAACATGCATGAAACCAAGGCTATTACGGTTACAGAAGTCAACAAATGAGAGCACCTGGGGAGTGGGAATGGAGCTAGGCACTGCAGGATCTGGATTAACCTCTACATCACCAGAGGAACAGAGGAGAAGTAGGATAAGGGTTTGGCTAAAGGCTAAACGAACTCGCTGTCTAGCACGTTCCGAACAGAGAGTAAAAGGGGCAGGTTTCTGGGCACGATAGCATAGATTCAATGCATAGTGTACAGTCAAGGGTAAGGTAGGATGTGAGTACCTTGGAGGTAAACCTAGGCATTGAGTAATGATGAGAGAGATATAGTCTCTAGAGACGTTTAAACCAGGTGATGTCATTGCATATGTAGGAGGTAGAACAACATGGTTGGTTAAGGCATATTGAGCAGGACTAGAGGCTCTATAGTGAAATAAGACAGTAATCACTAACCAGGACAGTAATGGATGAGGCATATTGATATTAGAGAGAGGCATGCGTAGCCAAGTGATCATGTGGGTCCAGTGAGTGGTTGGGCTGGCTGGAGACACGGTGATTCAGACAGTTAGCAGTCCATCTCTCTATACCTGGTGCAGCCCTGTGGTTTCACCCTGCTCCAGTCTCTCTAATCTGTTGTCCATCTCTCTATACCTGGTGCAGCCCTGTGGTTTCACCCTGCTCCAGTCTCTCTAATCTGTTGTCCATCTCTCTATACCTGGTGCAGCCCTGTGGTTTCACCCTGCTCCAGTCTCTCTAATCTGTTGTCCATCTCTCTATACCTGGTGCAGCCCTGTGGTTTCACCCTGCTCCAGTCTCTCTAATCTGTTGTCCATCTCTATATACCTGGTGCAGCACTGTGGTTTCACCCTGCTCCAGTCTCTCTAATCTGTTGTCCATCTCTCTATACCTGGTGCAGCCCTGTGGTTTCACACTGCTCCAGATAATCTACAGATGTAGGGTCATCATTTGATCACTCTTTCGTTGCTGATAATTTTCCTGATTTACCTAAATTTGCTGAAAAACCCACACTAACACATGGTTTTATTAACAGTATTGCATTTTAAATGTAACCTACTTTTGGCCAGCTAATAGCCTAACCAACGATCAAGCAACATTATGGGCTAAACTTTCAAATCCTGTTGCTTCAGGATTCTTTTGCTGTGACAAATTAAGAGCTTACATCTGTAAAGTGTATGTACGTGTATATCAGAGGAGTTGGATACAGCAGAAGACACATTTCAGTCTGGTATGGGTTAATAAAGTATTGTCTTCTTCTACAGGTGCGTTTCCACGGCCGGCTGTTCTATCATGAGGGTTGGCCCTTCTGCATCAACGAGAAGGTGGTCTTACAGCTCGCCCCGCTCCATAAGGTCCGTCTGAAGCAGGGAGACTTCTACCTACAGGTGGTTCCTCTGGGCCGCAAGGCTGCCAAGCTGGTCATAAAATGTCTGTCGGCCAGTGGCCAGGCCATCGCAGAGATCCCCATCCCGGAGAGCATGTACGGCAGCGTCTTCACCGCTGACTTCCTGCAGAATGTGACGCGCGAGCGCAACCTCCATCCGCTGCAGAACTGGTTGCTCACCACCGGCACCGTCGTGTTCCGGACGCCGTGGAAGAACGTGGTGAATCCTCTGTTCGTC
The DNA here is from genome assembly GCF_002021735.2 of Oncorhynchus kisutch. NCBI lineage: Eukaryota > Metazoa > Chordata > Actinopteri > Salmoniformes > Salmonidae > Oncorhynchus > Oncorhynchus kisutch. Next base: position 4,934,401 of record NW_022261979.1, on the reverse strand, counting down.
AGCAGCACGGCAGACACCATCATGCAGACGCGGGGCGACAGCACGGGCTTCCGTGGCCAGCTCAGCGCCTGCAGTACCAGTGGATCCACAGGGACCCTGGACTCCCACCGCAGCTCCCACGAATCACTACACTCCCAGGGGGCAGACTCTACCTTCTCAGAGCCTGCTATCCTGAGCAGGCGGGTACATGTAATGGACCCCAGCAGCACTAGTTGCAGGTCCCAACAGGATCCCAACCCGGGACTTCACCGGATGGAGAACCACAACCAGAACCACAGCCTGAGAGCAGCTCCTGACTCTCACTCCTGCAGCCCACAGACAGACAGGCTGGCTGGGGAGGGTGGTGGTGGTCCGGGGGAGGGCCAGTGGGAGGGGGAGGAGGGCCAGGGTGGGACCAGAGAGAGGACCAGGACCCTGTCGTTCAGCACCGACCTCAGTAACCCCAACCCGCGCCGGCCCCGCCACGCCAGGGACTCTGTGTCCTTCGAGACCCGGAGACTGTTCCGGAAGTCCTACATGGAAGCCCTGCAGAACCCCATGAACCTGGGCTCTAGCTCTGAGTCCATCCTGGAGGAAGGACCAGAGCACAGTCCTGCATGCCCAGGTCTCAGCCCACTCAGCCCCAGAGAAGATGCCTCATCTCCAACTTCGACCCCTGGTACCAGCCCCTCCACCCCCACCACCCAGAGAGAGCAGGGGCTCCGTGGGCTCAGGCTAGGGGGGACCAGGGCATGGCTGGGTGGAGACCCCGACTCCCCCCGACTCTCTCCCAGCATGCCTCTCCTGTACCTCCAGAGGGGTCTGAGGAACGCTGGGGCCCTGGAGACCCGGGCTGAGAGGCGCTCCAAGTCTCTGGAGAGGACTAACAAGGCAGCCCAGGTCAAAGGGCACCGGGCGCGCTCCTCCTCCGGGGGCTCGGCCAGCAGTGGAGTCTTCTCACCAAAGAAGCTGATGAACGGATATGCCCTGCGCTTTGGACGGCTGGACCTGGAGGCTGCCTTCTCCAGCTCAGACAGGAGGAGCAGTGTTAGAGAGGAGACAGGTAGAAAAACCTGATTAGTATAACATGTGACTGATTAGAATAACAGGTGACTGATTAGTATAACATGTGACTGATTAGAATAACAGGTGGCTGAATAGAATAACAGGTGACTGATTAGAATAACATGTGACTGATTAGAATAACAGGTGGCTGAATAGAATAACATGTGACTGATTAGAATAACATGTGACTGATTAGAATAACATGTGACTGATTAGAATAACAGGTGGCTGATTAGAATAGCAATGAACTGATTAGAATAACATGTGACTGATTAGAATAACAGGTGGCTGATTAGAATAGCAATGAACTGATTAGAATAACATGTGACTGATTAGAATAACAGGTGGCTGATTAGAATAGCATGTAACTGATTAGAATAACATGTGACTGATTAGAATAACAGGTGGCTGAATAGAATAACAGGTGACTGATTAGAATAGCAATGAACTGATTAGAATAACATGTGACTGATTAGAATAACAGGTGGCTGATTAGAATAGCATGTAACTGATTAGAATAACATGTGACTGATTAGAATAACAGGTGGCTGAATAGAATAACAGGTGACTGATTAGAATAGCAATGAACTGATTAGAATAACATGTGACTGATTAGAATAACAGGTGGCTGATTAGAATAGCATGTAACTGATTAGAATAACATGTGACTGATTAGTATAACATGTGACTGATTAGAATAACATGTGACTGATTAGAATAACATGTAACTGATTAGAATAACATGTGACTGATTAGAATAACATGTGACTGATTAGAATAGCATGTAACTGATTAGAATAACGTGACTGATTAGAATAACATGTGACTGATTAGAATAGCATGTAACTGATTAGAATAACATGTGACTGATTAGAATAACAGGTGACTGATTAGAATAACAGGTGACTGATTAGAATAGCATGTAACTGATTAGAATAACAGGTGACTGATTAGAATAGCATGTAACTGATTAGAATAACATGTGACTGATTAGAATAACAGGTGACTGATTAGAATAGCATGTAACTGATTAGAATAACAGGTGACTGATTAGAATAACAGGTGACTGATTAGAATAGCATGTAACTGATTAGAATAGCATGTAACTGATTAGAATAACATGTAACTGATTAGAATACCATGTGACTGATTAGAATAACATGTGACTGATTATTATAACATGTGACTGATTAGTATAACATGTGACTGATTAGTATAATAGTATAACAGGTGACTGATTAGAATAGCATGTAACTGATTAGAATAGCATGTAACTGATTAGAATAACATGTAACTGATTAGAATAACATGTGCCTGATTAGTATAACATGTGACTGATTAGTATAACATGAGACTGATTAGAATAACATGTGACTGATTAGAATAGCATGTAACTGATTAGAATAACATGTGACTGATTAGTATAACATGTGACTGATTAGTACAACATGTGACTGATTAGATAATAGTATACCATGTGACTGATTAGTATAACATGTGACTTATTAGTATAACATGAGACTGATTAGAATAACATGTGACTGATTAGTATAACATGTGACTGATTAGTATAACATGTGACTGATTAGTATAACATGTGACTAATTAGTATAACATGTGACTGATTAGTATAACATGACTGATTAGAATAACATGTAGGGTTTGTCCCACATGGCACCAAAAAGTCTCATAGGTCCGCATGGACTGAAAATTATTATTATAGAGTCTTTGTCAAGGGTATTGTTTTAAACACTGTAGGAGTCAGGTATATAATGATCCCACTTGGGCTGTATAGACCAAGGTTATGGGTTTGACTCCAGGAGTCAGGTATATAATGATCCCACTTGGGCTGTATAGACCAAGGTTATGGGTTTGACTCCAGGAGTCAGGTATATAATGATCCCACTCGGGCTGTATAGACCAAGGTTATGGGTTTGACTCCAGGAGTCAGATATATAGTGATCCCACTCGGGCTGTATAGACCAAGGTTATGGGTTTGACTCCAGGAGTCCGGTATATAATGATCCCACTCGGGCTGTATAGACCAAGGTTATGGGTTTGACTCCAGGAGTCCGGTATATAATGATCCCACTCGGGCTGTATGGACCAAGGTTATGGGTTTGACTCCAGGAGTCCGGTATATAATGATCCCACTCGGGCTGTATAGACCAAGGTTATGGGTTTGACTCCAGGAGTCCGGTATATAATGATCCCACTCGGGCTGTATAGACCAAGGTTATGGGTTTGACTCCAGGAGTCCGGTACAAGTATTCAGACCCCTTGACTTTTTCCACATTTACAGCTTTAATGTAAAATGTCCTTGTCAATCTCCACACAAGGCCCCACAACGACAAAGCAAAAACACGTATTTAGAACATTTCACAAATGTATTTCTAAATTAAAAGTATTCAGACCCTTTACTCAGTACTTTGTTGAAGCACCTTTGGCAGCGATAACAGCCTCGAGTCTTCTTGGGTATGACGCTACAAGCTTGGCACACCTGTATTTGGGGAGTTTCTCGCATTCTTCTCTGCATGTGCAAAACATTCTTTCTAAAAACCTGTGTTTGCTTTGTCATTATGGGGTATTGTATGTAGATTGATGTGGAAAAAGTCAAGGGGCCTGAATACTTTCCGAAGGCATCTATATGTAGTGATCCCACATGGGCTGCATAGACCAAGGTTATGGGTTTGACTCCTGGAGTCTGGTATGTAGAGATCCACATGGGCTGCATAGACCAAGGTTATGGGTTTGACTCCTGGAGTCTGGTATGTAGTGATCCACATGGGCTGTATAGACCAAGGTTATGGGTTTGACTCCTGGAGTCTGGTATGTAGTGATCCACATGGGCTGCATAGACCAAGGTTATGGGTTTGACTCCTGGAGTCTGGTATGTAGTGATCCCACATGGGCTGCATAGACCAAGGTTATGGGTTTGACTCCTGGAGTCTGGTATGTAGTGATCCACATGGGCTGCATAGACCAAGGTTATGGGTTTGACTCCTGGAGTCTGGTATGTAGTGATCCCACATGGGCTGCATGGACCAAGGTTATGGGTTTGACTCCTGGAGTCTGGTATGTAGTGATCCCACATGGGCTGCATAGACCAAGGTTATGGGTTTGACTCCTGGAGTCTGGTATGTAGTGATCCACATGGGCTGCATAGACCAAGGTTATGGGTTTGACTCCTGGAGTCTGGTATGTAGTGATCCACATGGGCTGCATAGACCCAGGTTATGGGTTTGACTCCTGGAGTCTGGTATGTAGTGATCCACATGGGCTGCATAGACCAAGGTTATGGGTTTGACTCCTGGAGTCTGGTATGTAGTGATCCACATGGGCTGCATAGACCAAGGTTATGGGTTTGACTCCTGGAGTCTGGTATGTAGTGATCCACATGGGCTGCATAGACCAAGGTTATGGGTTTGACTCCTGGAGTCTGGTATGTAGTGATCCCACATGGGCTGCATAGACCAAGGTTATGGGTTTGACTCCTGGAGTCTGGTATGTAGTGATCCCACATGGGCTGCATAGACCAAGGTTATGGGTTTGACTCCTGGAGTCTGGTATGTAGTGATCCACATGGGCTGCATAGACCAAGGTTATGGGTTTGACTCCTGGAGTCTGGTATGTAGTGATCCACATGGGCTGCATAGACCAAGGTTATGGGTTTGACTCCTGGAGTCTGGTATGTAGTGATCCACATGGGCTGTATAGACCAAGGTTATGGGTTTGACTCCTGGAGTCTGGTATGTAGTGATCCACATGGGCTGCATAGACCAAGGTTATGGGTTTGACTCCTGGAGTCTGGTATGTAGTGATCCACATGGGCTGCATAGACCAAGGTTATGGGTTTGACTCCTGGAGTCTGGTATGTAGTGATCCACATGGGCTGCATAGACCAAGGTTATGGGTTTGACTCCTGGAGTCTGGTATGTAGTGATCCACATGGGCTGCATAGACCAAGGTTATGGGTTTAGCTCCTGGAGTCTGGTATGTAGTGATCCACATTTTATTTTACCTTTATTTAACTAGGCAAGTCAGTTAAGAACAAATTCTTATTTACAATGGCAGCGTACCCCGGCCAAACCTGGACGACGCTGGGACAGTTGTGCGCCGTCCTATGGGACTCCCAATCACAGCTGGATGTGATACGGCCTGGATTCAAACCAGGGACTGTAGTGATGCCTGCTTGGACTAAGATGCTGCATAGACCAAGGTTATGGGCTTGACTTCTGCTTGGGTATATGTATTGATTGAAATAGGAGTGAGGTCAGGTGTACTGATAGCTCAGTTGGTTGGAGCTACACCTTTGTCAAAGGTAAAAGTCCATTCAGTGGGCAAAACTGGTTGACATGAAATTATCATATCAACCATATTTGCCTTTGAAAAGACATATTTTCAACCAGTTTTTCCTTTGAAAACACATCATTTCTACCAGTTTGCATGTTGGTTTTAGAATGTAACATCAACAAAGGCAGTAAAAGTCTAAACCAGACAGCTACGTTTTGTGAGAGTGCGTTGGTGATTAGATTTCTCAACTCAAGCGTTGTCTTCAGTTTGGACAAACACTTTACCTGGCATTGGGTCCAATAGAGATTGAATCATAACACCGGCTTCTCTCTCACTGTATCAAATGATGTGGCCTCCGGGCTTGAAAACACAGTTTGTTTCCAGACAGGTTTAATGTTGTGGTTTCAGTGAGTAATTATGACCTGCAGTAATAGGGATCTGACATGAGGGTTACAGGCCTGTGTTTGTGTGGACTCACTGTTGATATGAGGAGACAGCTTGTAGTTCTCATGTGCTGATTTTTGGGTAGTGGTGGGGGAGGGGGTTGTGAGTAGATGCACTTTCATATGTTATTAGACAGGTATGGCCCATCCCTGGAACAGCTCAGACGTGGTGTTGGACACACACACACACACACACACACACACACACACACACACACACACACACACACACACACACACACACACACACACCAGAAGAGTTGGTTTGTGAAAGTGTTTTATGAAGCACTGCCTCTTCCAGGTATTGAAATGTGGAAAGTGTGTGAGTTGATTTATTTTATTTAACTAGGTAAGTCAGTTAAGAATACATTCTTATTTTCAATGACGGCCTAGGAACAGTGGGTTAACTGCCTGTGCAGGGGCAGAACGACAGATTTGTACCTTGTCAGCTCGGGGGTTTGAACTTGCAACCTTCCGGTTACTCGTCCAACGCTCTAACCACTAGGCTACCCTGCCGGGATACTTTGGGATGTTGGCAACGAGGCCCTTTATCTACTTCCCCAGAGGCAGATGAACTGGTGGATACCATTTGTCATTTTCTATGTTCAGTTCCAATGAAGTTTGAGGTCGTTTTGTGAGCCAATGCTAACTAGCATTAGCGCAATGGCTGGAAGTCTATGTGTATCTGCTAACACTAGTTAACGCAACTACCTCTAACTTCTTCATTGCCAAAATCCGGAAGAGTTCCTTAAACCCTGTGAAATGACAGACTCAGCAGTTCAGTTGATTTAACCCCGTGAAATAACACAGACTCAGCAGTTCCGCCCAGGGATGGTAGGTTTTCCCTGATTGGTAAAAGATAAGACCATGACCATGTGCCCTGAAAAGGAAAATCTCTTGGTCCTATAGATTATAAATACGGCCCAATGAAACATATCATTCCAGAACCCATAACTGTATTTAGTACAACTACCCCACAATGTCAGTATCTCCCTCAACAATGATGGATTTCTGCCTGCCAGGACCTCTTGGCAGAGCAATACAACAGTACCAAGCTGAAGCCCATTTTTACACACTGAAAACATAGAGCCACTGAAAACCTAGAGCCACTGAAAACCCAGCTGCACTGAAAACATAGAGCCACTGAAAACATAGAGCCACTGAAAACCTAGTGCCGCTGAAAACCTAGTGCCGCTGAAAACCTAGAGCCACTGAAAACCTAGTGCCGCTGAAAACATAGAGCCACTGAAAACCTAGAGCCACTGAAAACCTAGTGCCGCTGAAAACATAGAGCCACTGAAAACCTAGAGCCACTGAAAACCTAGTGCCGCTGAAAACATAGAGCCACTGAAAACCTAGAGCCACTGAAAACCTAGTGCCACTGAAAACATACAGCCACTGAAAACCTAGTGCCGCTGAAAACCTAGAGCCACTGAAAACCTAGCGCCGTTGAAAACCTAGAGCCCTTTGAGACCTTGGTGGACAGGAAACCTCAGAGGATCCTGTAACCAACCAGACGTAGGAGGGAAACACACACACACACAGTGGCGCTAGGTTCACACACACACACACAGACACACACACACACACACACAGTGGCGCTAGGTTCACACACACACACACACACAGACACACACACACACACAGTGGCGCTAGGTTCACACACAGTGGCGTTCGGTTCACACACACAGTGGCCGCTAGGTTCACACACACAGTGAGATGACCTTCCAGTGAATGTGGGACTGGGCTGTGCTCGACTCTGGTCCCAGACATATGAGTTGCCTCCTGTACAATAGCATTCATTGTGCCCCCCTCCTCCACTGGGCCTGAATGCAGGGGAAAACCCCTTAACCTGTCCTCATGTAAGGTCCATTCACCTGAGTAACATGAGAACCAGTGAACCAACTGACTTTTTTCAGGACTTTATTCTGAAAACAAAACCCTCCCTCACTTTGAGAAGGGATGGAATTACGCCCATCCACCATGTGAGATGGTAATGGCTGTGGTGACCATTGCTTCATTTTGTATTTATAGATTTATAATTTCACCTTTATTTAACCAGGTAGGCTAGTTGAGAACAAGTTCTCATTTACAACTGCAACCTGGCCAAGATAAAGCAAAGCAGTGCGACAGAAACAACAACACAGAGTTACACATGGAATAAACAAACATACAGTCAATACAAGCATACAGTCAATACAAGCATACAGTCAATACAAGCGTACAGTCAATACAAGCATACAGTCAATACAAGCATACAGTCAATACAAGCGTACAGTCAATACAAACGTACAGTCATTCATGTCCCCTTTGTGATTTCAATGCTGTGTACACTCAGTGTATATGTAGGGAATAGGGTACCATTTGGGATGCATCCTATATTTGCTAGTCCAGACCGTTTCGTTCTCCGACAGACAGAAATGTGTGGTTGAAAAATGTGTGGCCAGGTCCTGGCTGCATTGATGGCTTAGAAGGCTGTGAAACGCCGTATACAACCCAGGCTTACACTGGGTACAATGCAGGAGAGGCTTTGCTCTACATTTATAACTTCCTGACAAAACAAAGCAATGTAGGAAGTTTGCTGCAAACAGAATTACTGGCCGCACAGCCACAGCCAGTCACACAGGAAGTACTACATTTAGTGCCTGAGGACAAAAGGGGGCTAGGCTGGGAAGGGAGAGGCTAAGCTGGGAGGGGCTATGATGGGAGGGGAGGGAACAGGCTGGGAGGGGAGGAGAGAGGCTAGGCTGGGAGGAGATAGGCCCAGAGGGGAAGGGCTCAGCTCAGAGGGGAGGGAACAGGCTGGGAGGGGAGGAGATAGGCCCAGAGGGGAAGGGCTCAGCTCAGAGGGGAGGGAACAGGCTGGGAGGGGAGGAGAGAGGCTAGGCTGGGAGGATATAGGCCCAGAGGGGAAGGGCTCAGCTCAGAGGGGAGGGGCTAGGCTCAGAGGGGAGGGGCAGGGAGATGCTTGGAGGAACTGGGAGGGGATGGCTATGCTGGGAAGGGAGAGGCTGGGAGGAGATAGGCTCGGAGGGGATGGGCTAGGCTCGGAGGGGAGGGGCAAGGAGATGCTTGGAGGGACTGGGAGGGGGGGCTATGCTGGGAAGGGAGAGGCTGGGAGGAGATAGGCTCGGAGGGGAGGGGCTCGGCTCAGAGGAGAGGGGCTAGGCTCGGAGGGGATGGGCTAGGACAACACAAGGGGGCCAGTTAGAGATGGTTGTAAACACACTACTCCGCGTCTCATACATGGTTCAGAGACACCCCATCTATACATTCTCTGTCTTCACACATTGACAACTTTGAAGACGTGTGAACAATGGCATTTATGGTCATGTTTTTATGTCCGGGCGTGGCCATATCCTTTGTTGCTTTACTTTCTACCAGGTATTAGATGACCCTGTGGAGGCTGCTGAGGGGAGGACGGCTCATAATAATGTCTGTAATGGAGTGTAATGGAGTGTAATGGCTGGAATGGAGTGTAATGGCTGGAATGGAGTGTAATGTCTGGAATGGAGTGTAATGGAGTGTAATGTCTGGAATGGAGTGTAACGTCTGGAATGGAGTGTAATGTCTGGAATGGAGTGTAATGGCTGGAATGGAGTGTAATGGAGTGTAATGGATGGAATGGAGTGTAATGACTGGAATGGAGTGTAATGGAGTGTAGTGGGTGGAATGGAGTGTAATGGAGTGTAATGTCTGGAATGGAGTGTAATGTCTGGAATGGAGTGTAATGGAGTGTAGTGGCTGGAATGGAGTGTAATGGAGTGTAATGGAGTGTAATGTCTGGAATGGAGTGTAATGGAGTGTAGTGGCTGGAATGGAGTGTAATGCAGTGTAATGTCTGGAATGGAGTGTAATGTCTGGAATGGAGTGTAATGGAGTGTAATGGCTGGAATGGAGTGTAATGGCTGTAATGGAGTGTAATGGAGTGTAATGGAGTGTAATGTCTGGAATGGAGTGTAATGTCTGGAATGGAGTGTAATGGAGTGTAATGGCTGGAATGGAGTGTAATGCAGTGTAATGTCTGGAATGGAGTGTAATGGAGTGGAATGGAGTGGAATGGAGTGGAATGGAGTGTAATGTCTGGAATGGAGTGTAATGGAGTGTAATGGAGGGTAATGGAGTGTAATGTCTGGAATGGAGGGTAATGGAGTGTAATGGCTGGAATGGAGGGTAATGGAGTGTAATGGCTGGAATGGAGGGTAATGGAGTGTAATGGCTGGAATTGGGTGAACACATTCTGTGTTTGATGCCATTCAATTCACTCCATTATTATGAGCCGTCCTCCCCTCAGCAGCCTCCTCTGCCTGAGTGGTAGACGACCATCTTGAAGAGGACTATTCACAATTGAAACCATGAAAACATTTTAAATACAATATGAACCCAGATCTGGGCTGTATATGCTGAGTGTGAGAGCTGCCAGCCTCGTACCCAGCCCCAGCCAGAGGGATAGGAGAAAGGGAGAACATGTGTAAGCTATAACAGTGGTTGGTACCAGTCGGGAACGTCAGGAGCTACATTCCTGTTAGTGGGGCGTTGGGAGTCTGTCTGTGATCCAGAGTTTTATTTTATAGTAGCTGACAGACCTGGGTTCAAATACCATTTGAAATAATTTCACGTATTTTAGCTGGGCTTGAATGAGTTTGCCTAGTGCAAGGGAACCAGTAGAATAGTCCCCGCCCATCTGGCACTCCAGGCAGACTAAAGCAAATGCTACAAGTATTTGAAAGATTTCAGTTAGTATTTGAACCCAGGCCTGGTATCAGTGAGTCAGACGGAACACCTGGTCTCTGCAGTGACTCAGTCTGGAAGAGCAGTCCCTGATTATACATCCCCCTTCTCTATTTTGCTTTCTCTCTCTCCCTCTCTCCCTCTCTTCCTCTCTCTCTCCCTCTCTCTCCTCTCTCCTCTCTTCTCTCTCTCTTCCTCTCTCTCTCCCTCTCTCTCTCCCTCTCTCTCTCTCTCTCCCTCTCTCTCTCTCTCTGTCGCTTTCTCTCTCTCTCTCTCTCTCTCTCTCTCTCTCTCTCTCTCTCTCTCTCTCTCTCTCTCTCTCCCTCTCTCTCTCTCTCTCTCTCTCTCTCTCTCTCTCTCTCTCTCCCTCTCTCTCTCTCTCTCTCTCTCTCTCTCTCTCTCTCTACCTCTCTCCCTCTCTCTCTCTCTCTGTCGCTTTCTCTCTCTCTCTCTCTCTCTCTCTCTCTCCCTCTCTCTCTCTCTCCCTCTCTCCCTCTCTCTCTCTCTCTCTCTCTCTCTCTCTCCCTCTCTCTCCTCCTTCTCTCTCTTGGTCCCTCCCTTCCTTCCCTCATTCCCTTCCTTCTCTCCCTCTATCTATCTACCCCTTGTAGGTGTTTTTATCTTTTTCTGGTTTGATTCCTAATTAAAGTAGGTTGAATGATGTTTATAGTGGTTTTAGGTTTATGATGTAAGAGATGTACACATTGAGGTGAAATGATGACCTCTTTCTGTGGTCATTTTGTTGAACAATAAATAGAGTGATTATAATGAATCGGTATTCAGACCGGGGTTTTCATTCCACAGTTTGAACAATAGACACTAACATCAGCACAGGTGCTGAACTTATACCATTTTTAACAACAGCATACTGTCTGAAATGATACCATTTCTAACAACAGCATACTGTCTGAAATGATACCATTTTTAACAACAGCATACTGTCTGAAATTATACCATTTTTAACAACAGCATACTGTCTGAAATTATACCATTTTTAACAGCAGCATACTGTCTGAAATGATTTTAACAGTAGCGTACTGTCTGAAATGATTTTAACAGCAGCATACTGTCTGAAATGATTTTAACAGTAGCATACTGTCTGAAATGATACCATTTTTAACAGCAGCATACTGTCTGAAATTATACCATTTTTAACAGCAGCATACTGTCTGAAATGATTTTAACAGTAGCGTACTGTCTGAAATGATTTTAACAGTAGCATACTGTCTGAAATGATACCATTTTTAACAGCAGCATACTGTCTGAAATGATTTTAACAGTAGCGTACTGTCTGAAATGATTTTAACAGCAGCATACTGTCTGAAATTATAACATTTTTAACAGCAGCATACTGTCTGAAATTATACAATTTTTGTCTTGGTTCTCTTTAGTGATCCATGAAGGTGGCACCAGCACTAACCCCAGGCGGCACAGTCAAGATGGAGCACAGTCACACCATCACCCCCCCAAACCTTCTAATGAAGTCCTCATCCAGCTGGCCCCAGCCCCAGGGTCACCCCCTAACTGTCACCTCCCCAACCTGGTGTCAGAGGTCAACCCAGAACTACTGGCCTCTGGGGCCATCATCTTACCTGGTAGGTGACACACACACACACACACACACACACACACACGCACACACACACACACACTGGCCTCTGGGGCCATCATCTTACCTGGTAGGTGACACACACTTACCTGGTAAGTGACACACACACA
>NW_022261979.1:4837171-4919671 GCF_002021735.2 Oncorhynchus kisutch | reverse complement strand
AGAGCTCTGGTCAAAATTAGTGCACTATAATATAGGGATTAACATGCTATTTGGGACTCAATCATCTCTTCCTGAACTCCAGGTATGAGCTTTCAACGGAAAATAACATGTCATCATAACCACGTCCCACATGAACTATCCTCAGGCGGCTTCTTTACGTCCTCTGATTCTTAACAATGTTTTCATGGTGTTAAGGAATGTTATTTTACTGTCACTACACTCTAGTATTGTACAATAGTAATGTTATAGTATAGTACTATAGTAATGTTATAGTATAGTATAGTACTGTAGTAATGTTATAGTATAGTACTATAGTAATGTTATAGTATAGTATAGTACTGTAGTAATGTTATAGTATAGTACTATAGTAATGTTATAGTATAGTACTATAGTAATGTTATAGTATAGTAATATAGTAATGTTATAGTATAGTATAGTATAGTACTATAGTAATGTTATAGTATAGTACTATAGTAGTGTTATAGTATAGTATAGTATAGTATAGTACTATAGTAATGTTATAGTATAGTACTATAGTAATGGTATAGTATAGTATAGTACTGTAGTAATGTTATAGTATAGTACTATAGTAATGTTATAGTTTAGTATAGTACTGTAGTAATGTTATAGTATAGTACTATAGTAATGTTATAGTATAGTATAGTACTGTAGTAATGTTATAGTATAGTACTATAGTAGTGGTATAGTATAGTATAGGACTACAGTAACGTTATAGTATAGTACTATAGTAATGTTATAGTATAGTATAGTATAGTACTATAGTAATGTTATAGTATAGTACTATAGTAATGTTATAGTATAGTACTGCAGTAATGTTTTAGTATAGCACTATAGTAATGTTATAGTATAATACTATAGTAATGTTATAGTATAGTACTGTAGTTGGCACAGCATATATTTCGTCTTTACTATTGTTTTTCCGTCCCTTTCTTGGTCTGGAGAAGGTTGATTTCTGGAGAAGGTTGATTTCTGGAGAAGGTTGATTTCTGGAGAAGGTTGATTTCTGGAGAAGGTTGATTTCTGGAGAAGGTTGATTTCTGGAGAAGGTTGATTTCTGGAGAAGGTTGATTTCTGGAGAAAGTTGATTTCTGGAGAAGGTTGATTTCTGGAGAAGGTTGATTTCTGGAGAAGGTTGATTTCTGGAGAAAGTTGATTTCTGGAGAAGGTTGATTTCTGGAGAAGGTTGATTTCTGGAGAAGGTTGATTTCTGGAGAAAGTTGATTTCTGGAGAAGGTTGATTTCTGGAGAAGGTTGATTTCTGGAGAAGGTTGATTTCTGGAGAAAGTTGATTTCTGGAGAAGGTTGATTTCTGGAGAAGGTTGATTTCTGGAGAAGGTTGATTTCTGGAGAAGCACTTTGATTTCTGTGTAGTGACTTGGTCCATCACATTTCCCATGCAGAAAGGCTGGGCTTCAGGGCTAGTGGGGAAGACCTGTTCTGACTTGTCTGTTAACACACACACAGACATGCACATACTCCTTTGCCAAAAAAAAGCACAAATTTGCGGTTTTACATGTAAGAAAACTCCAATGTTTGTAAAAAAAAAGTTAATGTAAACAAACACTGTGTAGCCTCAAAACATGGTTACAACTATTTGACATCATAGGTGGTCAGTCCTTGCATCCATAGCATATGGATTTGAGAGTGGTTGCATTTCTCCAGATCCATCCCTCAACTTTTTACTGTGGCGGTGAGAACACTGTTGGTGATTAAATGAAAGATGGCCGCTTTAAGCACCTTTCATAGAGTTGTAGTGTTATTATGTGGTGCAGTCCTTCAGTTAGAGTTGTAGTGTTATTATGTGGTGCAGTCCTTCAGTTAGAGTTGTAGTGTTATTATGTGGTGCAGTCCTTCAGTTAGAATTGTAGTGTTATTATGTGGTGCAGTCCTTCAGTTAGAGTTGTAGTGTTATTATGTGGTGCAGTCCTTCAGTTAGAGTTGTAGTGTTATTATGTGGTGCAGTCCTTCAGTTAGAGTTACTTTAGAAGCAAAACTTCTCAAGTTGAGAACAGAATTATTAGTATTCCAAACACCCCAAGGTATTGATGGCAAAACTAAAAACCCAAGGTATTGATGGCAAAACTAAAAACCCAAGGTATTGATGGCAAAACTAAAACCCCAAGGTATTGATGGCAAAACTAAAACCCCAAGGTATTGATGGCAAAACTAAAACCCCAAGGTATTGATGGCAAAACTAAAACCCCAAGGTATTGATGGCAAAACTAAAACCCCAAGGTATTGATGGCAAAACTAAAACCCCAAGGTATTGATGGCAAAACTAAAACCCCAAGGTATTGATGGCAAAACAAAAACCCCAAGGTATTGATGGCAAAACTAAAACCCCAAGGTATTGATGGCAAAACTAAAACCCCAAGGTATTGATGGCAAAACTAAAACCCCAAGGTATTGATGGCAAAACTAAAACCCCAAGGTATTGATGGCAAAACTAAAACCCCAAGGTATTGATGGCAAAACTAAAACCCCAAGGTATTGATGGCAAAACTAAAACCCCAAGGTATTGATGGCAAAACTAAAACCCCAAGGTATTGATGGCAAAACTAAAACTCCAAGGTATTGATGGCAAAACTAAAACCCCAAGGTATTGATGGCAAAACTAAAACCCCAAGGTATTGATGGCAAAACTAAAACCCCAAGGTATTGATGGCAAAATTAAAACCCCAAGGTATTGATGGCAAAACTAAAACCCCAAGGTATTGATGGCAAAACTAAAACCCCAAGGTATTGATGGCAAAACTAAAACCCCAAGGTATTGATGGCAAACTAAAACCCCAAGGTATTGATGGCAAAACTAAAACCCCAAGGTATTGATGGCAAAACTAAAACCCCAAGGTATTGATGGCAAAACTAAAACCCCAAGGTATTGATGGCAAAACTAAAACCCCAAGGTATTGATGGCAAAACAAAAACCCCAAGGTATTGATGGCAAAACTAAAACCCCAAGGTATTGATGGCAAAACTAAAACCCCAAGGTATTGATGGCAAAACCAAGGTGGCATAGCAGTTCAGACGTCTTTTGTCCTCGTCTTGTCGTGTCCTGTATATATATATATTTACAACTTTTTCACATACATTTTATTTTTATTTTCCATCAACTCATCTTCAAAACACTCTCCTGCAACCCGCCTCACCAATGTATATTTATAAAAAAGTATTATTTACCTCAGATCTGTAATCCTCCAAGAAGCTAGCCAGAAACTCCAAGAAGCTAGCCTGAAACTAGCCAGAAGCTAATCCAGAAGCTAGTTCAGAAGCTAGTTAGCTCCTTTACTGGCAAATCGTTAGTATTCAGCTAACCACGGTTTGTGGTCATCAGCTATCCTTTAGCTCGAAAATCTATCGCCAGTTCTGTACGGCGCAGCGCGGCTCGGAACGGAACATACCGGACCAATTTTTCTCTCCATGTCCCTGGATTTCGACTGCTCTCTGGACATTCATACCCGGATCTCACAGCTAGCTAGCTGCTATCCGTGTGACTATCGGCCTTCGTCGATTCCGGAGCAAACATCAATTATTCCGGAGCTAGCAAGCTCCGTCAATCACTCCTGAGTTCCATCAATCACACCTGGGCTGCAGTCACCTATCCGGACCCGTTTTACTGCTTTCGCGGAGCCCCACCGGGCCTTCACAACTGGACTGCCGACGTTATCTACCCGAAGGAGTTATTCGGCTGGCTCCTCCGTCGCGACGTTACCTGAACGCCCATCTGCGGCCTGCTAACCGTTAGCTGTCTTACCGGCTGCTATCTGAATAGACAATCGGACATTTTTTTTTATATATATATATTTTTTTATTTTTTATTATTATTATTATGTTTTCTTCTTGGGCCTCTATAACTATATCTATTGTTTTTATTTTTGTTGTTGTTGTGTGATTTGGATTAATCCCCTCTACCACACGGAACCCCACTAATCTACTGACGGAACGCAAGAGGTAGCTAACAACAGACCTCCATCCTATGCTAGCTTGCTACCGATGCCCTGGCTAGCTGTCTAAATCACCAACCAACCTCTCCACTCACCGGACCCTTTTGATCACTCGACTAAGCATGCCTCTCCTTAATGTCAATATGTCTTGTCCATTTCTGTTCTGGTTAGTGTTTATTGGCTTATTTCACTGTAGAGCCTCTAGTCCTGCTCACTATACCTTATCCAACCTATTAGTTCCACCACCCACACATGCAATGACATCTCCTGGTTTCAACGATGTTTCTAGAGACAATATCTCTCTCTTCATCACTCAATACCTAGGTTTACCTCCACTGTATTCACATCCTACCATACATTTGTCTGTACATTATACCTTGATGCTATTTTATCGCCCCCAGAAACCTCCTTTTACTCTATGTTCCAGACGTTCTAGACGACCAATTCTCATAGCTTTTAGCCGTACCCTTATTCTACTCCTCCTATGTTCCTCTGGCGATGTAGAGGTGAATCCAGGCCCTGCAGTGCCTAGCTCCACTCCTATTCCCCAGGCGCTCTCTTTTGACGACTTCTGTAACCGTAATAGCCTTGGTTTCATGCATGTTAACATTAGAAGCCTCCTCCCTAAGTTTGTTCTATTCACTGCTTTAGCACACTCTGCCAACCCGGATGTTCTAGCTGTGTCTGAATCCTGGCTTAGGAAGACCACCAAAAACTCAGACATTTTAATTCCAAACTACAACATTTTCAGACAAGATAGAACTGCCAAAGGGGGCGGTGTTGCAATCTACTGCAAAGATAGCCTGCAGAGTTCTGTCCTACTATCCAGGTCTGTACCCAAACAATTTGAACTTCTACTTTTAAAAATCCACCTCTCTAAAAACAAGTCTCTCACCGTTGCCGCCTGCTATAGACCACCCTCTACCCCCAGCTGTGCTCTGGACACCATATGTGAACTGATTGCCCCCCATCTATCTTCAGAGTTCGTGCTGCTAGGCGACCTAAACTGGAACATGCTTAACACCCCAGCCATCCTACAATCTAAACTTGATGCCCTCAATCTCACACAAATTATCAATGAACCTACCAGGTACCTCCCCAAAACCTTAAACACGGGCACCCTCATAGATATCATCCTAACCAACTTCCCCTCTAAATACACCTCTGCTGTCTTCAACCAAGATCTCAGCGATCACTGCCTCATTGCCTGCATCCGTAATGGGTCAGCGGTCAAACGACCGCCACTCATCACTGTAAAACGCTCCCTGAAACACTTCTGCGAGCAGGCCTTTCTAATCGACCTGGCCGGGGTATCCTGGAAGGATATTGATCTCATCCCGTCAGTAGAGGATGCCTGGATATTTTTAAAAAATGCCTTCCTAACCATCCTAAATAAACATGCCCCATTCAAGAAATTTAGAACCAGGAACAGATATAGCCCTTGGTTCTCCCCAGACCTGACTGCCCTTAACCAACACAAAAACATCCTATGGCGTTCTGCATTAGCATCGAACAGCCCCCGTGATATGCAGCTGTTCAGGGAAGCTAGAAATCATTATACACAGGCAGTTAGAAAAGCCAAGGCTAGCTTTTTCAAGCAGAAATTTGCTTCCTGCAACACTAACTCAAAAAAGTTCTGGGACACTGTAAAGTCCATGGAGAATAAGAACACCTCCTCCCAGCTGCCCACTGCACTGAAGATAGGAAACACTGTCACCACTGATAAATCCACCATAATTGAGAATTTCAATAAGCATTTTTCTACGGCTGGCCATGCTTTCCACCTGGCTACTCCTACCCCGGACAACAGCACTGCACCCCCAACAGCAACTCGCCCAAGCCTTCCCCATTTCTCCTTCTCCCAAATCCATTCAGCTGATGTTCTGAAAGAGCTGCAAAATCTGGACCCCTACAAATCAGCCGGGCTAGACAATCTGGACCCTTTCTTTCTAAAATTATCTGCCGAAATTGTTGCCACCCCTATTACTAGCCTGTTCAACCTCTCTTTCGTGTCGTCTGAGATTCCCAAAGATTGGAAAGCAGCTGCGGTCATCCCCCTCTTCAAAGGGGGGGACACTCTTGACCCAAACTGCTACAGACCTATATCTATCCTACCGTGCCTTTCTAAGGTCTTCGAAAGCCAAGTCAACAAACAGATTACCGACCATTTCGAATCTCACCATACCTTCTCTGCTATGCAATCTGGTTTCAGAGCTGGTCATGGGTGCACCTCAGCCACGCTCAAGGTCCTAAACGATATCTTAACCGCCATCGATAAGAAACATTACTGTGCAGCCGTATTCATTGATCTGGCCAAGGCTTTCGACTCTGTCAATCACCATATCCTCATCGGCAGACTCGACAGCCTTGGTTTCTCAAATGATTGCCTCGCCTGGTTCACCAACTACTTCTCTGATAGAGTTCAGTGTGTCAAATCGGAGGGTCTGCTGTCCGGACCTCTGGCAGTCTCTATGGGGGTGCCACAGGGTTCAATTCTTGGACCGACTCTCTTCTCTGTATACATCAATGAGGTCGCTCTTGCTGCTGGTGAGTCCCTGATCCACCTCTACGCAGACGACACCATTCTGTATACTTCCGGCCCTTCTCTGGACACTGTGTTAACAACCCTCCAGGCAAGCTTCAATGCCATACAACTCTCCTTCCGTGGCCTCCAATTGCTCTTAAATACAAGTAAAACTAAATGCATGCTCTTCAACCGATCGCTACCTGCACCTACCCGCCTGTCCAACATCACTACTCTGGACGGCTCTGACTTAGAATACGTGGACAACTACAAATACTTAGGTGTCTGGTTAGATTGTAAACTCTCCTTCCAGACCCATATCAAACATCTCCAATCCAAAGTTAAATCTAGAATTGGCTTCCTATTTCGCAACAAAGCATCCTTCACTCATGCTGCCAAACATACCCTTGTAAAACTGACCATCCTACCAATCCTCGACTTTGGCGATGTCATTTACAAAATAGCCTCCAATACCCTACTCAACAAATTGGATGCAGTCTATCACAGTGCAATCCGTTTTATCACCAAAGCCCCATATACTACCCACCATTGCGACCTGTACGCTCTCGTTGGCTGGCCCTCGCTTCATACTCGTCGCCAAACCCACTGGCTCCATGTCATCTACAAGACCCTGCTAGGTAAAGTCCCCCCTTATCTCAGCTCGCTGGTCACCATAGCATCTCCCACCTGTAGCACACGCTCCAGCAGGTATATCTCTCTAGTCACCCCCAAAACCAATTCTTTCTTTGGCCGCCTCTCCTTCCAGTTCTCTGCTGCCAATGACTGGAACGAACTACAAAAATCTCTGAAACTGGAAACACTTATCTCCCTCACTAGCTTTAAGCACCAACTGTCAGAGCAGCTCACAGATTACTGCACCTGTACATAGCCCACCTATAATTTAGCCCAAACAACTACCTCTTTCCCAACTGTATTTAATTTTTATTTATTTATTTATTTTGCTCCTTTGCACCCCATTATTTTTTTTATTTCTACTTTGCACATTCTTCCATTGCAAAACTACCATTCCAGTATTTTACTTGCTATATTGTATTTACTTTGCCATCTTGGCCTTTTTTGCCTTTACCTCCCTTCTCACCTCATTTGCTCACATTGTATATAGACTTGTTTATACTGCATTATTGACTGTATGTTTGTTTTTACTCCATGTGTAACTGTGTCGTTTTATCTGTCGAACTGCTTTGCTTTATCTTGGCCAGGTCGCAATTGTAAATGAGAACTTGTTCTCAACTTGCCTACCTGGTTAAATAAAGGTGTTCTCAACTAGCCTACCTGGTTAAATAAAGGTGTTCTCAACTAGCCTACCTGGTTAAATAAAGGTGTTCTCAACTAGCCTACCTGGTTAAATAAAGGTGTTCTCAACTAGCCTACCTGGTTAAATAAAGGTGTTCTCAACTAGTCTACCTGGTTAAATAAAGGTGTTCTCAACTGGCCTACCTGGTTAAATAAAGGTGTTCTCAACTAGCCTACCTGGTTAAATAAAGGTGTTCTCAACTAGCCTACCTGGTTAAATAAAGGTGTTCTCAACTAGCCTACCTGGTTAAATAAAGGTGTTCTCAACTAGCCTACCTGGTTAAATAAAGGTGTTCTCAACTAGTCTACCTGGTTAAATAAAGGTGTTCTCAACTAGCCTACCTGGTTAAATAAAGGTGTTCTCAACTAGCCTACCTGGTTAAATAAAGGTGTTCTCAACTAGCCTCCCTGGTTAAATAAAGGTGTTCTCAACTAGCCTACCTGGTTAAATAAAGGTGTTCTCAACTAGTCTACCTGGTTAAATAAAGGTGTTCTCAACTAGCCTACCTGGTTAAATAAAGGTGTTCTCAACTAGCCCACCTGGTTAAATAAAGGTGTTCTCAACTAGCCTACCTGGTTAAATAAAGGTGTTCTCAACTAGCCTACCTGGTTAAATAAAGGTGTTCTCAACTAGCCTACCTGGTTAAATAAAGGTGTTCTCAACTAGTCTACCTGGTTAAATAAAGGTGTTCTCAACTGGCCTACCTGGTTAAATAAAGGTGTTCTCAACTAGCCTCCCTGGTTAAATAAAGGTGTTCTCAACTAGCCTACCTGGTTAAATAAAGGTGTTCTCAACTAGTCTACCTGGTTAAATAAAGGTGTTCTCAACTAGCCTACCTGGTTAAATAAAGGTGTTCTCAACTGGCCTACCTGGTTAAATAAAGGTGTTCTCAACTAGCCTCCCTGGTTAAATAAAGGTGTTCTCAACTAGCCTACCTGGTTAAATAAAGGTGTTCTCAACTAGTCTACCTGGTTAAATAAAGGTGTTCTCAACTAGTCTACCTGGTTAAATAAAGGTAAATAAATAATAATAATAATAATAAAAAACTAAAACCCCAAGGTATTGATGGCAAAACTAAAACCCCAAGGTATTGATGGCAAAACTAAAACCCCAAGGTATTGATGGCAAAACTAAAACCCCAAGGTATTGATGGCAAAACTAAAACCCCAAGGTATTGATGGCAAAACTAAAACCCCAAGGTATTGATGGCAAAACTAAAACCCCAAGGTATTGATGGCAAAACTAAAACCCCAAGGTATTGATGGCAAAACTAAAACCCCAAGGTATTGATGGCAAAACAAAAACCCCAAGGTATTGATGGCAAAACTAAAACCCCAAGGTATTGATGGCAAAACTAAAACCCCAAGGTATTGATGGCAAAACTAAAACCCCAAGGTATTGATGGCAAAACTAAAACCCCAAGGTATTGATGGCAAAACTAAAACCCCAAGGTATTGATGGCAAAACTAAAACCCCAAGGTATTGATGGCAAAACTAAAACCCCAAGGTATTGATGGCAAAACTAAAACCCCAAGGTATTGATGGCAAAACTAAAACCCCAAGGTATTGATGGCAAAACTAAAACCCCAAGGTATTGATGGCAAAACTAAAACCCCAAGGTATTGATGGCAAAACAAAAACCCCAAGGTATTGATGGCAAAACTAAAACCCCAAGGTATTGATGGCAAAACTAAAACCCCAAGGTATTGATGGCAAAACTAAAACCCCAAGGTATTGATGGCAAAACTAAAACCCCAAGGTATTGATGGCAAAACAAAAACCCCAAGGTATTGATGGCAAAACTAAAACCCCAAGGTATTGATGGCAAAACTAAAACCCCAAGGTATTGATGGCAAAACTAAAACCCCAAGGTATTGATGGCAAAACTAAAACCCCAAGGTATTGATGGCAAAACTAAAACCCCAAGGTATTGATGGCAAAACTAAAACCCCAAGGTATTGATGGCAAAACTAAAACCCCAAGGTATTGATGGCAAAACTAAAACCCCAAGGTATTGATGGCAAAACTAAAACCCCAAGGTATTGATGGCAAAACTAAAACCCCAAGGTATTGATGGCAAAACTAAAACCCCAAGGTATTGATGGCAAAACAAAAACCCCAAGGTATTGATGGCAAAACAAAAACCCCAAGGTATTGATGGCAAAACTAAAACCCCAAGGTATTGATGGCAAAACAAAATCCCCAAGGTATTGATGGCAAAACAAAATCCCCAAGGTATTGATGGCAAAACTAAAACCCCAAGGTATTGACGTTTAAACGTGAGAGCAAATTAATTGTAGATTAAATCAAACATTTTTGCAGTGAAATATTTGTTATGATAATGCAATTCAGTAAAACACCTCCCTCTTTCAATGCCATGTTCCCTCTCTTATGTTACCCTGTCCTCTCCTTATGTTACCCTGGCCTCACCTGGCCTCTCCTTATGTTACCCTGGCCTCACCTGGCCTCTCCTTATGTTACCCTGGCCTCTCCTTATGTTACCCTGGCCTCTCCTTATGTTACCCTGGCCTCTCCTTATGTTACCCTGGCCTCTCCTTATGTTACCCTGGCCTCTCCTTATGTTACCCTGGCCTCTCCTTATGTTACCCTGGCCTCTCCTTATGTTACCCTGGCCTCTCCTTATGTTATCCTGGCCTCTCCTTATGTTACCCTGGCCTCTCCTTATGTTACCCTGGCCTCTCCTTATGTTATCCTGGCCTCACCTGGCTTCTCCTTATGTTACCCTGGCCTCTCCTTATGTTACCCTGGCCTCTCCTTATGTTACCCTGGCCTCTCCTTATGTTACCCTGGCCTCTCCTTATGTTTACCCTGGCCTCTCCTTATGTTACCCCTGGCCTCTCCTTATGTTATCCTGGCCTCTCCTTATGTTACCCTGGCCTCTCCTTATGTTACCCTGGCCTCTCCTTATGTTATCCTGGCCTCACCTGGCTTCTCCTTATGTTACCCTGGCCTCTCCTTATGTTACCCTGGCCTCTCCTTATGTTACCCTGGCCTCTCCTTATGTTACCCTGGCCTCTCCTTATGTTACCCTGGCCTCTCCTTATGTTATCCTGGCCTCTCCTTATGTTAACCTGGCCTCTCCTTATGTTACCCTGGCCTCTCCTTATGTTACCCTGGCCTCTCCTTATGTTACCCTGGCCTCTCCTTATGTTACCCTGGCCTCTCCTTATGTTACCCTGGCCTCTCCTTATGTTACCCTGGCCTCTCCTTATGTTATCCTGGCCTCTCCTTATGTTAACCTGGCCTCTCCTTATGTTACCCTGGCCTCTCCTTATGTTACCCTGGCCTCTCCTTATGTTACCCTGGCCTCTCCTTATGTTACCCTGGCCTCTCCTTATGTTACCCTGGCCTCTCCTTATGTTACCCTGGCCTCTCCTTATGTTACCCTGGCCTTTTGCTTTCTTGGCCTTGTCACCAGCTGCAGGTTTTGTCCCATTCATTGTAGCAGTCCTGCTCGGTCCCTGGGTGTAGTTGGAAGTGGTGAAAAGTAGTTCAAACACATTTTTTCACGTGATTTGTTCACACGTGTGTTCTGAAAACCACTAGTTTTTTTCACAGGATTTTTTTAAATGTGATTTTTTTTTGTAAGGGCGCACACACACACACACAAATACACACATGTACACATACAGTACACACGCGGATGGATACGCCAGCATCCAGCCTGCACACAACAGGCACATGAAGAGTTATGATTTTATAATGATGATATATTGTGGTGTTTTAGTTCATGTAGCGCCCCCCTCCCAATACTGTACATGTCAATTTGTGTTGCTTTTCCCCCAGGTTTTATTACCAAATGCACTTTACTCCGTCCTGCTACTTGCGGACAAGGAGACAACTATCAAGCCTGAAAGAGACATTACTACTGTGCAGGTAAAGTATTAAATAATGACCCATTTGCTGTGATATTCGCATTGAGCGTTCTTGTCTAATTCAAGACTTCAAATCACATATCTTGGGAGTATTTCTTACATTCCCACGGCAACCAGAATCCTAACAACACAATGTAACATCAGGAAGGATTCAGCATTATCACAGGCGCCTCCTAGTCTATTCAGATACACCGAGGCTATTGTGTTGAGTCGTCGCTAGCAGCCTGTCAATGTCACGTCCTTGACCTGAGTATGAGTCTGAGTGAGGCAGTACGTGTGTGTGTGTGTGTGTGTGTGTGTGTGTGTGTGTTTAGCGTGTAGCGTGTCAGGTCATGGTGTGTTGTTGAGAGCTGGGGTATCTGTGCTATGTAGGTTTGCGTGAAGCTGCATGTCTGACTGTGGAAAATGTAATCATCTCTTCATCACCAGCCTACCTACCTACCTACCTACCTACCACACACACACACACATAGTCTGTCCCACTGAAAACATACTGAAAACACCCACAACATCCATCACACAGCCAGACACATCTAATGAGATCAGGGTTTAGGTCCAACGTTGAGTTAAGTGATTATCTCTGGAATTCCTCCATAGGTTTCTACAGTAGAGTTCAACACAATGTCTCTTCCTATTGAAACTACATGACACGTGGATAAAAGGATGTGATTGGTTAGTTGTCTTGATGACACCTGCAACTTAGTGATGTATATTACAGATCAGATCATTGTTGGTTGGTTGTTTTTGCTTTGGTGGAAGTTATATCTGATATCTGTAGCAAGGTGTGATGTGAGAGCTTTAGTTTCCTTATTGGAAAAGCATTGAAGATAATTGATATTGATATTTCAGTTAACTTCCTGAGTCGACTGGAATTGACTCCAACCCTGCTACTCACAGGCCCCACCCTCATGGGGAGTTACAGTGAGCTTGTGTCCCTCTGTCCCCATCCAGACGGAGCTCCTGACGTCCCTGAAGGCTCTGTTGAAGCACATAGACTCCAGTCAGCTCACTAGAGACCTGGACGGAACATTCCCCTACGACCACGATCACTGGGTCGCCTTCAGACAGGTAGGAATCACATCACCACGGTTACAGTTTGCTCAAATGGCACCCTATTAGCTATGTAGTGCACTGCGTTTGACCAGGGCCCACAGGTCTCTGGTCAAAAGTAGTGCACTTTATACAAAGGGTGGGTCTAATCCTGGATGCTGATTGGTTAAAACCGCATTCCAGCCGGTTAAAATGCCTATTTACTCTGTTCCATCTGACTGATCAATCCACTGTCTCATCTACCCAGCCAGGTCATTTATAAACTTGATCTCCACTATAAAAAGCATCTAGACATTATC
Source organism: Oncorhynchus kisutch (assembly GCF_002021735.2). Taxonomy (NCBI): domain Eukaryota; kingdom Metazoa; phylum Chordata; class Actinopteri; order Salmoniformes; family Salmonidae; genus Oncorhynchus; species Oncorhynchus kisutch. The sequence continues at coordinate 4,906,622 of NW_022261979.1, read as the reverse complement.
TACCATTTCTTTTAGACTAATATTTAGTTTTCAACAACAGAGATTTATATAAACCTTTCTGTCTGTCTGTCTCTCTGACATTTGCAACATTATTTCAATATTCAAATTCGATCTCCAGCTGTCCCATAGTCGGGACGAGACAGACTAACACTAACACCACCCACGCCAATATATCCTCCAATCACCGGCTTCAAGGGCATTATCACTTAAATGGTCTGGTATTCTCTGATCTCAACACTGTCTGTAACATCTCTCTCTCTCTCTCTCTCTCGCTCTCTTTTGCTCTCTTTCGCTCTCTCTGCCCTCTCTCATTCTCTCTCTCTCTCTCTCGCTCTCTTTTGCTCTCTTTCGCTCTCTCTTTCTCATTCTCTCTCTCTCACACTCTCTCTCTCACTCTCTCTCTCTCTCTCTCTCTCTCTCTCTCTCTCTCTCTCTCTCTCTCTCATTCTCTCTCTCTCTCATTCTCTCTCTCATTCTCTCTCTCTCTTTCTCGCTCTCTTTCTCATTCTCTCTCTCTCACACTCTCACTCTCTCTCTCACACTCTCTCTCACACTCTCTCTCTCTCTCACTCTCTCATTCTCTCTCTTTCTCTCTCTTGCTCTCTCTCTCATTCTCTCTCTCTCATTCCCTCTCACTCTCTCTCGCTCTTTCTCGCTTTCTCACTCTCTCTCGTTCTCTCTCGCTCTCTCTCGTTCTCTCTCGTTCTCTCCCGCTCTCTCATTCTCTCTCTCTCTTATTCTCTCGCTCTCTCTCTCTTTCTCGCTCTCTTTCTCACACTCTCTCACTCTCTCATTCTCTCTCTCTCGCTCTCTCTGCTCTCTCTCTCTTGCTCTCTCTCTCATTCTCTCTCTCTCTCATTCCCTCTCGCTCTCTCTCTCACTCTCTCTCTCACTCTCTCTCATTCTCTCTCACACTCTCATTCTCTCTCACTCTCTCTCGCTTTCTCGCTCTCTCTCGTTCTCTCTCGCTCTCTCTCTCTCATTCTCTCTCACTCTCTCTCTCATTCCCTCTCTCTCTCTCTCGCTCTCTCTCATTCTCTCTCGCTCTCTCATTCTCTCTCGCTCTCTCATTCTCTCTCAGTCTCTCTCTCATTCCCTCTCTCTCTCTCTCTCTCTCTCTCGCTCTCGCACTCTCTCTCATTCTCTCTCTCTCACTCTCGTTTTCTCTCGCTCTCTCTCTCTCTCTCTCTCTCTTCATCCCTTCTGTTAGAAAATTGAGCCGTTTGCCAGCAGTTGCAGCGTGGCTCTCTCCTCCCTCCAATCTTCTATCTCTACGTTGAGCAGCACCAGCAACCTGGACAGCACCAAGGTGTGTGTGTGTTTGTGTGTGTGTGTGTGTGTGTGTGTGTGTGTGTGTGTGTGTGTGTGTGTGTGTGTGTGTGTGTGTGTGTGTGTGTGTGTGTGTGTGTGTGTGTGTGTGTGTGTGTGTGTGTGTGTGTGTGTGTGTGGTCTAGTGGTTAGAGTGTTGGGCCAGTAAGTGACAGGTTGCTAGTTTGAATCCCTGTGCCGACTAGGTGAAAGCTATCTGCCCTTGAACAAGGCACTTAACCCTAATTGCTCCTGGGTCGTCGTCAATAGTGGCTGATCCCTAGCCGTGACCCCACTCTCCGAGGGTGCCTCAGGGGAGTGGGATACATGGCAGCAGTTCCTGGCCATAACTAAAGCTCTCACATCACACCTTGCTACAGATATCAGATATAACTTCCACCAAAGCAAAAACTACCATCTACTATATAATACAAAATGACAGGTAACCTTGATGATGTAAGTAAAGAAATATAACTAAGAAAAATCATCATGAGAGACAGAATGATCTGATCTGTAATATACATCACTAAGTTGCAGGTGTCATCAAGACAACTAACCAATCACATCCTTTTATCCACGTGTCATGTGGTTTCAATAGGAAGAGACATGTGTTGAACTCTACTGTAGAAACTATGGAGGAATTCCAGAGATAATCACTTAACTCAACATTGGACCTAAACCCTGATCTCATTAGATGTGTCTGTCTGTGTGATGGATGTTGGATCTAAACCCTGATCTCATTAGATGTGTCTGTCTGTGTGATGGATGTTGGACCTAAACCCTGATCTCATTAGATGTGTCTGTCTGTGTGATGGATGTTGGATCTAAACCCTGATCTCATTAGATGTGTCTGGCTGTGTGATGGATGTTGGACCTAAACCCTGATCTCATTAGATGTGTCTGTCTGTGTGATGGATGTTGGACCTAAACCCTGATCTCATTAGATGTGTCTGTCTATGTGATGGATGTTGTGGGTGTTTTCAGTATGTTTTCAGTTGGACAGACGTGTGTGTGTGTTACACCGTGGTGTGTGTGTAACACCATGGTGTGTGTGTAACACCGTGGTGTGTGTGTGTGTAACACCGTGGTGTGTGTGTGTAACACCGTGGTGTGTGTGTAACACCGTGGTGTGTGTGTAACACCATGGTGTGTGTGTAACACCGTGGTGTGTGTGTGTGTGTGTAACACCGTGGTGTGTGTGTAACACCATGGTGTGTGTGTAACACCGTGGTGTGTGTGTGTGTGTGTGTGTAACACCGTGGTGTGTGTGTGTCACACCGTGGTGTGTGTGTAACACCGTGGTGTGTGTGTGTGTAACACCATGGTGTGTGTGTGTAACACCGTGGTGTGTGTGGAACATCGTGGTGTGTGTAACACCGTGGTGTGTGTGTGTAACACCGTGGTGTGTGTGTCTGGTTCAGGAGGTATCTGAGGTGCTGGAGCAGCAGAGGTCTCTGATGAAGTGTGTGTGTGTGTGTGTGTGTGTGTGTGTGTGTGTGTGTGTGTGTGTGTGTGTGTGTGTGTGTGTGTGTGTGTGTGTCTGGTTCAGGAGGTATCTGAGGTGCTGGAGCAGCAGAGGTCTCTGATGAAGTGTGTGTTGGAGGACACCCGTCTGAACAGACTGAGGCTGGAGGGAGGAACAGTCCTGGCCCGGATCAGGAAGGACGAGGCCTGTGAGAATGACAACTACAGGTACTGCTGGGAGAGGGTCTGCATAACCAGAACTTACTATTGGATCAGATGTAGTGCACTATATAGGGAAGAGTGTGCCAAATGTAGTGCACTATATAGGGAAGAGTGTGCTAAATGTAGTGCACTATATAGGGAAGAGTGTGCCAAATGTAGTGCACTATATAGGGAAGAGTGTGCCATTTGAGACACATCGGAGTTCTATCCAAAGATCAGAATGTTGGCCGTATTAAACCTCTGTAGAGATAATGCATAACTCCTTTATGAAGCATTCAGACAGTGGTGCGTAACGCTCAACACAAACATATATAGTTATGGTCACTGATGATAAATCTATTACCCATCACCACCATTCGTTGCCAACCTACTGTTGTCCTTGCTGTCCATCCAGGGATGCAGTGGACATGGTGAATGTCCTTTATAACCAGGTGGATGAGGAGGTCCATAAACTGGTGATCCTCTCCAACAAGTCCCTGAAACAGCTGGAGAGTCTGCTGGAGGTCCGCAGGTTTGAGGAACAGACAGAGCAGGTGGGATTTTCACTTCAGTCAGACTGATGGCTTGTCGTTGGACATTTCATTCTGTCGTTGTGATTTCACTTAAGTCAGTCTGATGGCTTGTCTTTGGGCATTTCATTCTGTCGTTGTGATTTCACTTCAGTCAGACTGATGGCTTGTCTTTGGACATTTCATTCTGTCGTTGTGATTTCACTTCAGTCAGACTGATGGCTTGTCTTTGGGAATTTCATTCTGTCGTTGTGATTGTGCTTACATACAGTACGTTGAAGTCCTTTCTAACTGGATCTACTAATGTCTAATAAGCTGCTAGTAATCTGATAATGTGAGCTACAGTGGCCCTGATTCTAAAGTATTGGATGTTAGCGTATTATACCAAAGCCTTACATCCCATCTGCTTCTGTCTCTCCCTCCAGATCAAAGTATGGTTCAGTGTGGAAGGAGAGAAGCACCTCACAGCCCTGGACTGTCTTCCTCTCTCTCTGGCTGCAGTCAAAGACATGAGGCAGAGTTTGGAACAGTTCTTTGAGGAGTCAGTTGTAAGTTTAAACATGGTACATTTCTTCCTGACTTGTTGTTTTTTGCTTTGAAAACGGCTCCTAAGACTCTTATAAACTCCATTTCCCATGATCCTCTCCTCTCTGTCCACGTACAGCAGAAGCAGGGTTTACTGCTGGTCAGGCAGTCAGGGGAGTCTCTCCCCAGCTCGGCCTTGCTGGACTTCAAACAGCACCTGGGATCCATCCTGGGCAGAGTGGAGAGGAGGAAGAACCAGCTAGACATCCTCACCAACCTCTACGAGTTCTACGGCTCGGTAAAGACAGATCCAGGATCATTTCCCATTCTTCATTTATTTATCAAGCAAGAGAGATTGAGGAAAAAGGATGTGATGAGGTGTCTTGACTGGCCACCCCACATAGCCTGGTTCCTCTCTAGGTTTCTTCCTAGGTTTTGGCCTTTCTAGGGAGTTTTTCCTAGCCACCGTGCTTCTACACCTGCATTGCTTGCTGTTTGGGGTTTTAGGCTGGGTTTCTGTACAGCACTTTGAGATATCAGCTGATGTACGAAGGGCAATATAAATGAATTTGATTTGATGTCTTGGGCTGCATCCCAAATGGCGCTATGAATCCTGGTCCAATAGGGAATAGGGAGCCACTTATGACACAGAATACTGTAAGGGTTGATCCTCCTTACTATGCTGCTGTGTTTGAACCTTGACCTATTGATAGATACAATAGATACAGATTTTATACATTATATCAATCATAAACACTGAGTGTACAAAACATTAAGAACACCTTCCTAATATTGAGTTGCATCCCCCCTTTTGCCCTCAGAACAGCCTCAATTTGTCGGGACATGGACTCTACAAGGAGTTGAAAGCGTTCCACAGGGATGCTGGCCCATGTTGACTCTACAAGGAGTTGAAAGCGTTCCACAGGGATGCTGGCCCATGTTGACTCTACAAGGAGTTGAAAGCGTTCCACAGGGATGCTGGCCCATGTTGACTCTACAAGGAGTTGAAAGCGTTCCACAGGGATGCTGGCCCATGTTGACTCTACAAGGAGTTGAAAGCGTTCCACAGGGATGCTGGCCCATGTTGACTCTACAAGGAGTTGAAAGCGTTCCACAGGGATGCTGGCCCATGTTGACTCTACAAGGAGTTGAAAGCGTTCCACAGGGATGCTGGCCCATGTTGACTCTACAAGGAGTTGAAAGCGTTCCACAGGGATGCTGGCCCATGTTGACTCCAATGCTTCCCACAGTTGTGGCAAGTTGGCTGGATGTCCTTTGGTTGGTGGACTCTCCTTGATACACACAGGAACTGCTGAGCCTGAAAACCCCAGCGGTGTTACAGTTCATGACGTAAACCGGGGGGCCTGACACCTACTACCACATCCCATTCAAAGGCACTTATAAATATGTTGTCTCGCCCCATTCACGCTCTGAATGGAACACAATCCATGTCTCAATTGTCTCAATTGAGACAATTAAAAATCATACTTTAACCAGGTCTCCTCCCCTTCATCTCCACTGATTGAAGTGGATTTAACAAAGTGACATAAATAAGGAATCATAGATTTCACCTGGATTCACCTGGTCAGTCTGTGTCATTGAAAGAGCAGGTGTTCCTAATGTTTTGTCCACTCAGTGTCTGTTCTAATTCTATTTCTACGTACTATCCGTCCTGTCCTGCAGGCTAACCAGTGGATGGAGCACTGCCAGGACTACTTCCGGCAGCTGAACCTGGAGAGCAGTGGTGTGAGCCTCCCTCCTGCAGTACTTGAGATCCTCCAGGACTATCAGATGGAGGCCTCCACGTTCTCCCTGGACAACTTCAGCTCCCTCAATGATATGGTCCTGTCCTTGGACAGGTATACCACCTGCTGTAAGATAGGCTGGGAAGGATAGGGTGGGGTAGGGTAGGATGGGGTAGGTTAGGGTGGGGTAGGATATGAAAGGAAAGAGTAGGTTGGGGTAGGATAGGGTAGGGTAGGGTAGGATGGGGTAGGTTAGGGTGGGGTAGGGTAGGATGGGGTAGGATATGAAAGGAAAGAGTAGGTTGGGGTAGGATAGGGTAGGGTAGGGTAGGGTAACATGGGGTAGGGTAGGGTAGGATGGGGTAGGATAGTAAAAAGTAGCATAGGGTAGGTTAGGAAAGGAAAGAGTAGGATAGCTTCAGCAACAGCTAATGCAGATCCAAATAAGGTCCTAAATCCTAATAGTATAGCTATAATTTTGTTAATTTCTTTGTGAAAACTTCAGTTAAGTTTTCTGCATCATATTGGCCGACTTTTTGTCTTTTTTTGGATTCCACTTGCCATTGCTATTTTAGGAATAGAAAACAATGTGTTTTCATAGAAGGACACAAATCAAAACTTCTTGAACCACGGCCGGCCCGCTCATTAGGCAGGATCAGGCAGTCGCCTATTGCGGAAGATTGACAAGGACTGCATTTTATGAGCTATTATGTCATAGTAATTATTATTAAACAGTAGTTACCATATTATTATTATGTCATAGTTATTATTATTATTATGTCATAGTTATTATTATTAGACTGTAGTTGCCATATTATTATTAGACTGTAGTTGCCATATTATTATTAGACTGTAGTTGCCATATTATTATTAGACTGTAGTTGCCATATTATTATTAGACTGTAGTTGCCATATTATTATTAGACTGTAGTCGCCATATTATTATTAGACTGTAGTTGCCATAGTATTATTAGACTGTAGTTGCCATATTATTATTAGACTGTAGTTGCCATATTATTATTAGACTGTAGTTGCCATATTATTATTAGACTGTAGTTGCCATATTATTATTAGACTGTAGTTGCCATATTATTATTAGACTGTAGTTGCCATATTATTATTAGACTGTAGTTGCCATATTATTATTAGACTGTAGTTGCCATATTATTATTAGACTGTAGTTGCCATATTATTATTAGACTGTAGTTGCCATAGTATTATTAGACTGTAGTTGCCATATTATTATTAGACTGTAGTTGCCATATTATTATTATTGCTACTAAGTATTATTTGTTTGTTGTTTTTATTTCAAATAATAAATAAGTCATTTAGGGGCTTTTTTCACTTCGGGGTACAGTTTCCCCAAAGTACTAGGATCAGCTTCCCCTCCCCCAATCCTAACCTTCATCATTAGTAGGGGAAATGAAAAACTTACCCCAGATGAGTGTCTTGGGGCAACTTCACACTACACCCGTTTTTTCCACTGACCTTGTCTCTCTCCCTCTGGCCAGCCCCCGGCAGACCCATCAGTGGAACGTCCTGTGGACCAAGTGTCAACAGACCAAGAACCAGCTGGAGAAAACCCTGGCCCAGGCCACAGCAGCAGTTACTGCAGCTTCTGACTCTGCAGCCTCTAACTCTGCAGCCTCTGACTCTGCAGCCTCTGACTCTGCAGCCTCTAACTCTGCAGCCTCTAACTCTGCAGCCTCTGACTCTGCAGCCTCTGACTCTGCAGCCTCTGACTCTGCAGCCTCTAACTCTGCAGCCTCTAACTCTGCAGCCTCTAACTCTGCAGCCAGAAATCTAACCAAAGACCCTTCAGAGAATGCAGACAGACAGGGGGGCTGCACTCACACAGAGCAGCACGGGGCTGCTGGAGGGGATCTTGTTTTACCTGAGTTGCCCACTCTAGGGTCAAGGATCATAGTGTCGTCGCTGGAGTTTGAGGAAGAAACCAAGCCTCACTCCACAGGTCACTTCTCCTCCAACAACAACAAGAGCCCCTCTTCCTGCTCCTTCACCTCCTCCTCCCTCTTCCCCTTCCCCCCCGCCCCAGAGGGAGACCCCCTCCTCCTCAAGCTGCAGCAGAGCCCCTCTCTGTTCGACGACACGGACAGCGACTGCACCATCGACTCCATGGGGGCCGCCTCCTGCCACTCGGAGCCTGTCTATTCGTCCTCTGGGACGCCACTCCACCAGCACCGCCAGCACCGCAAACAGCCGCTTAAGAAGATCATGAAGAAGACGCTGAGCTATGAGCTGCCGGCGGCGCAGGACGGTGGCCACGTTGACACCAGCCACCTGCATGGCTACACGGGGGTGTACATCAAGGGGCTGGAGGTGGCCAACAACGTGTCAGTGGAGAAGAAGCTGCAGAGGCCTGACGTGGTGAGCCCGGCGCTGGGACGCAGCCGCAGCATGTCCTCCCCCACCAGACACCCAGAGGGAGATGGAAAGAAGCATAGCAGGTGAGGGGAAGGGGAAATACCTAGTCAGTTGTACAACTAAATGCATTCAACTGAAATGTGTCTTCCTCATTTAACCCAACCCCTCTGAATCAGAGAGGTGCAGGTGGGGGCTGACTTAATCAACGTCCACGCCTTCGGCGCCCGGGGAACAGTGGGTTAACTGCCTTGCTCAGGGGCAAAACTACAGATTTTTACCTTGTCAGTTCAGGGATTCAGTCCAGCAACCTTTCGGTTACTGGCCCTACCTGCCAGGCTAATGGACACACTGTCAGCTGAATTAACAAAATAATATTGTCTGTGTCCCAAATGGCACCCTATTCCCTATATAGTGCACTACTTTAGACCATGGCCCTATTCCCTATATAGTGCACTACTTTAGACCAGGGCCCTATTCCTTCCTAGCAACATGAATGAAAAATCTGCCATTTTGGTCAGAAAAACTTTCATTCATTGAATGATAGGATCTTTGTCTCTTCCTTCCTAAAACAGTAAATGATAGGATCTCTGTCTCTTCCTTCCTCAACAGTAAATGATAGGATCTCTGTCTCTTCCCTCCTAAAACAGTAAATGATAGGATCTCTGTCTCTTCCTTCCTCAACAGTAAATGATAGGATCTCTGTCTCTTCCTTCCTCAACAGTAAATTATAGGATCTCTGTCTCTTCCTTCCTCAACAGTAGATGATAGGATCTCTGTCTCTTCCCTCCTCAACAGTAAATGATAGGATCTCTCTCTTCCCTCCTAAAACAGTAAATTATAGGATCTCTGTCTCTTCCCTCCTAAAACAGTAAATGATAGGATCTCTGTCTTCCTTCCTCAACAGTAAATTATAGGATCTCTGTCTCTTCCCTCCTCAACAGTAAATTATAGGATCTCTGTCTCTCCCTCCTCAACAGTAAATGATAGGATCTCTGTCTCTTCCCTCCTCAACAGTAAATTATAGGATCTCTGTCTCTTCCCTCCTAAAACAGTAAATGATAGGATCTCTGTCTCTTCCCTCCTCAACAGTAAATGATAGGATCTCTGTCTCTTCCCTCCTCAACAGTAAATGATAGGATCTCTGTCTCTTCCCTCCTCAACAGTAAATGATAGGATCTCTGTCTCTTCCCTCCTCAACAGTAAATGATAGGATCTCTGTCTCTTCTCTCCTCAACAGTAAAGTGCAGCACATCATGGCTGAGATGATCTCCACAGAGAGGGAGTATGTGCGTTCCCTCATCTACGTCATTGAGCACTACTTCCCAGAGATGGAGCGTCTGGACCTGCCTCAGGACCTCTGGGGGAAACGCAGCATTATCTTTGGCAACATGGAGAAACTGTGTAACTTCCACTGCCAGTACTTCCTGAAAGAGCTGGAGGCCTCCGCCCACTCTCCCCTGTCCATCAGCAGCTGCTTCCTCAGACACGTGAGTCATGGTGACAGACAGACAGACAGACAGACAGACAGACAGACAGACAGACAGACAGACAGACAGACAGACAGACAGACAGACAGACAGACAGACAGACAGACAGACAGACAGACAGACAGACAGGCAGGCAGGCAGGCAGGCAGGCGGAGGGGGAGAGAGAGAGAGGCAGGCAGGGAGAGAGAGAGAGAGAGGCAGGGAGAGAGAGAGAGAGAGGCAGGCAGGGAGAGGGAGAGAGAGAGAGAGAGGCTGGCAGGGAGAGGGAGAGAGAGAGAGAGAGGGGCAGGCAGGGAGAGGGAGAGAGAGAGTGAGAGAGAGAGAGAGAGGCAGGCAGGGAGAGAGAGAGAGAGAGAGAGAGAGAGAGAGAGAGAGAGAGAGGCAGACAGGGAGAGGGAGAGAGAGAGAGGCAGGGAGAGGGAGAGAGAGAGAGAGTCAGGCAGGGAGAGGGAGAGAGAGAGAGAGAGAGGCAGGCAGGAGAGAGAGAGAGAGAGAGAGAGAGAGGCAGGCAGGGAGAGGGAGAGAGATAGAGAGAGGAGAGAGAGAGAGAGAGGCAGGCAGGGAGAGGGAGAGAGAGAGAGAGGAGAGAGAGGCAGGGAGAGAGAGAGAGAGAGAGAGAGAGAGAGAGAGAGAGAGAGAGAGGTAGGCAGGGAGAGGGAAAGGGGAGAGAGAGAGAGAGAGAGAGAGAGGGAGAGAGAGAGAGAGAGGGAGAGAGGCAGACACTCTCCCCTGTCTATCAGCAGCTACTTCCTCAACACATGAGTCTTAAAATGAGTGCACAACTCTTTTTTTACCAGGATCACAGACATCAACATGAGGGTCATGTTTTGTACTGCTAGGCACTGTTGGAGCCAGAGCAGCAAACTAGCTTTAAAACAGCAACATTTCTCTACACCCCATGGCAAACTGTGAGCAACTGTGTCCCCTCATGATGATCAGATATGTTGTGGTTCCCACCCCCATCAGAGTTGCCCATCCCTGTCCTAGACAGACAGACTTTAGTCTGTAGCCTCAGGCTAGAAACAGGCACACTGCTGGAAACACAATACAAGACAATACACTAGAGAGACCCAATGACCTCCTCTCTCTGACAGGCTGGTTGATATTCAGGTCCCTCAATCAGCTCAGTCAGACCAGATACATTCCATATGCTTTATTAGGACAGAATTAAAGACCTACATTAAAGAAGTCACAAAAAATGTGTCCCGAACTACTGCAAATGAATGTGAGGTGCAACTCTCTCCATATATAAAACAAGTGTAATTTGATTAAATATTAGTTTGAAAAGATTGAACAATTGTGATGTTTCAGTCTATGAGGCCCTTCATCAGATCTCTGTCAGATCTCTGGTCCAGGTCCTGTAGGGAAGTCAGTGCTATGGGAACATAACAAGAGGAGGGAGAGGGAGAGGGAGAGAGAGAGAGAGAGGAGAGAGAGAGAGAGAGGAGAGAGAGGAGAGAGAGAGAGAGAGAGAGAGAGAGAGAGAGAGAGAGAGGTCAGTGGTATGGGAAGAGAGAGAGAGAGAGAGAGAGAGGAGAGAGAGAGAGGTCAGTGGTATGGGAAGAGAGAGAGAGAGAGAGAGAGAGAGAGAGAGGTCAGTGGTATGGGAAGAGAGAGAGAGAGAGAGAGAGAGAGAGAGAGAGAGAGAGAGAGAGTGAGTGAGTGAGTGAGTCACAGTGCCCTGGGGCTGGGAACTGACACACTAAAACCCAGTGACCTAGTTCTAGCAGAGTGATCTACATATTGGACTGTCTGTTGTCGTTCACTAACTTTCTTAAGAAAACACAAACACTCTTTAAATGATTTGACCTTTTGAGGTGGGCTTTTACCGGAGGCTTTTTCTCTTGTCCACAACTACAAGTATAAGACGAGTCAACGATGTGACCTGGGTATGAGTTGACAGAATAGGATTTTTATTGGACAGTTACCTTAAAATTAAAAAAAATCATTTAAACATGTGTTACTATTGGTGGGTTCTTAACTCACTCAACTATAAACCAATATATGTTGATGTTTTAGTTGAAATCAAATGGAATCCTAATGGTTGGTTGATGGAATCCTAATGGTTGGTTGATGGACTCCTAATGGTTGGTTGATGGTCTCCTAATGGTTGGTTGATGGAATCCTAATGGTTGGTTGATGGAATCCTAATGGTTGGTTGATGGACTCCTAATGGTTGGTTAATGTAATCCTAATGGTTGGTTGATGGAATCCTAATGGTTGGTTAATGGATCCTAATGGTTGGTTGATGGTATCCTAATGGTTGGTTAATGGAATCCTAATGGTTGGTTGATGGAATCCTAATGGTTGGTTGATGGAATCCTAATGGTTGGTTAATGGAATCCTAATGGTTGGTTGATGGAATCCTAATGGTTGGTTGATGGAATCCTAATGGTTGGTTGATGGAATCCTAATGGTTGGTTGATGGAATCCTAATGGTTGGTTGATGGAATCCTAATGGTTGGTTGATGGTATTCTAATGGTTGGTTGATGGAATCCTAATGGTTGGTTGATGGTATTCTAATGGTTGGTTGATGGAATCCTAATGGTTGGTTGATGGTATTCTAATGGTTGGTTGATGGAATCCTAATGGTTGGTTGATGGAATCCTAATGGTTGGTTGATGGAATCCTAATGGTTGGTTGATGGTATTCTAATGGTTGGTTGATGGAATCCTAATGGTTGGTTGATGGTGTTCTAATGGTTGGTTGATGGAATCCTAATGGTTGGTTGATGGTATTCTAATGGTTGGTTGATGGAATCCTAATGGTTGGTTGATGGAATCCTAATGGTTGGTTCATGGTATTCTAATGGTTGGTTGATCGAATCCTAATGGTTGGTTGATGGAATCCTAATGGTTGGTTAATGGAATCCTAATGGTTGGTTGATGGTATTCTAATGGTTGGTTGATGGAATCCTAATGGTTGGTTGGTTGATGGAATCCTAATGATTGGTTGATGGAATCCTAATGGTTGGTTGATGGTATTCTAATGGTTGGTTAATGGAATCCTAATGGTTGGTTGATGGAATCCTAATGGTTGGTTAATGGAATCCTAATGGTTGGTTGATGGAATCCTAATGGTTGGTTGATGGAATCAAGGCCTCATGAGCTAAATGAGTCTCTGTGTTTAGGCCTAGCGCAGAACACCGGTTCCGCGTCCCAAATGGCACCCTATTCCCTAAATAATGCACCCTATTCTCTATGGGCCCTATTCAAAAGTAATGCACTATATAGGGAATAGGGTGCCATTTGGAACACATCCTGTGTGTGTACCTTTGACTGTAGTCAGAGTGGTAACTTGTTATTCCTGTGTGCAGGAGGATCAGTTTGACTCTAGTCAGAGTGGTAACTTGTTATTCCTGTGTGCAGGAGGATCAGTTTGACTGTAGTCAGAGTGGTAACTTGTTATTCCTGATGGTTGGAATGTAGTCAGAGTGGTAACTTGTTATTCCTGTGTGCAGGAGGATCAGTTTGACTCTAGTCAGAGTGGTAACTTGTTATTCCTGTGTGCAGGAGGATCAGTTTGACTGTAGTCAGAGTGGTAACTTGTTATTCCTGTGTGCAGGAGGATCAGCTTGACTGTAGTCAGAGTGGTAACTTGTTATTCCTGTGTGCAGGAGGATCAGTTTGACTCTAGTCAGAGTGGTAACTTGTTATTCCTGTGTGCAGGAGGATCAGTTTGGAATGTAGTCAGAGTGGTAACTTGTTATTCCTGTGTGCAGGAGGATCAGTTTGACTCTAGTCAGAGTGGTAACTTGTTATTCCTGTGTGCAGGAGGATCAGTTTGACTCTAGTCAGAGTGGTAACTTGTTATTCCTGTGTGCAGGAGGATCAGTTTGACTCTAGTCAGAGTGGTAACTTGTTATTCCTGTGTGCAGGAGGATCAGTTTGACTCTAGTCAGAGTCGTAACTTGTTAATCCTGTGTGCAGGAGGATCAGTTTGGAATGTACGCTCTCTACAGCAAGAACAAGCCTCAGTCTGACGCTCTACTCACCAGCCACGGGAATGGATTCTTTAAGGTGCGTCTGAAACGGCTCTGGTTACTACCGTTCTAGGATCGGCTGTACTAACACCAGACCTAACCTTTAACCAATATGAAACTACTTCACAGCAACAGGCTAATTGTAAAGTTGTGTGAGCCAAACAACATACAGGGTGCTACTAATGTATATCCGCTAGTTCTACACTGAGTAACATTAGAATTCCCATTGTCAAACTTTACATAGCTACTGGACGTCTACCTATGTAGGATGGAAGAGTTGAATTAACATTAGAATTCCCATTTAGAAAAGCTATTGTACATCTGCATACAGAGTCCTACATCCCCTCTCATCCTCCTCTATGTGTGTGTCTGCTACCCAGAACAACCAGTTGGAGCCGGGTGTTAAGATGGACCAGGTGTCCTACCTGTCTGTTTATCTTTCTGTATGTATCCTGAACTCTACCCTCTGACCTCTAACCTGTCTGTCTCCCCAGAACAACCAGTTGGAGCTGGGTGTTAAGATGGACCAGGTGTCCTACCTGTCTGTTTATCTTTCTGTATGTATCCTGACCTCTGACCTCTACCCTCTGACCTCTACCCTCTGACCTCTAACCTGTCTGTCTCCCCAGAACAACCAGCTGGAGCCGGGTGTTAAGATGGACCAGGTGTCCTACCTGTCTGTTTATCTTTCTGTATGTATCCTGACCTCTGACCTCTACCCTCTGACCTCTAACCTGTCTGTCTCCCCAGAACAACCAGTTGGAGCCGGGTGTTAAGATGGACCAGGTGTCCTACCTGTCTGTTTATCTTTCTGTATGTATCCTGACCTCTGACCTCTACCCTCTGACCTCTAACCTGTCTGTCTCCCCAGAACAACCAGTTGGAGCCGGGTGTTAAGATGGACCAGGTGTCCTACCTGTCTGATGGTCTGTTTATCTTTCTGTATGTATCCTGACCTCTACCCTCTGACCTCTAACCTGTCTGTCTCCCCAGAACAACCAGTTGGAGCCGGGTGATAAGATGGACCTGGTGTCCTACCTGTCTGATGGTCTGTTTATCTTTCTGTATGTATCCTGACCTCTGACCTCTACCCTCTGACCTCTAACCAGTCTGTCTCCCCAGAACAACCAGCTGGAGCCGGGTGATAAGATGGACTTGGTGTCCTACCTGTCTGTTGGTCTGTTTATCTTTCTGTATGTATCCTGACCTCTGACCTCTAACCTCTCTGTCTCCCCAGAACAACCAGCTGGAGCCGGGTGATAAGATGGACCTGGTGTCCTACCTGTCTGTTGGTCTGTTTATCTTTCTGTATGTATCCTGACCTCTGACCTCTAACCTCTCTGTCTCCCCAGAACAAGCAGTTGGAGCTGGGTGATAAGATGGACCTGGTGTCCTACCTGTCTGTTGGTCTGTTTGTCTTTCTGTATGTATCCTGACCTCTGACCTCTACCCTCTGACCTCTAACCTGTCTGTCTCCCCAGAACAACCAGGTGGAACTGGGTGATAAGATGGACCTGGTGTCCTACCTGTCTGATGGTCTGTTTATCTTTCTGTATGTATCCTGTCCTCTGACCTCTAACCTCTCTGTCTCCCCAGAACAACCAGCTGGAGCCGGGTGATAAGATGGACCTGGTGTCCTACCTGTCTGTTGGTCTGTTTATCTTTCTGTATGTATCCTGACCTCTGACCTCTCTGTCTCCCCAGAACAAGCAGTTGGAGCTGGGTGATAAGATGGACCTGGCGTCCTACCTGCTGAAGCCCATCCAGAGGATGTCTAAGTACGCCCTGCTGCTGAAGGACCTGATCAAGGAGTGTGGTCAGTCCCAGGAACAGGAGCTCTCTGACCTCCGCACCGCAGAGGA
Source organism: Oncorhynchus kisutch (assembly GCF_002021735.2). Lineage (NCBI taxonomy): Eukaryota > Metazoa > Chordata > Actinopteri > Salmoniformes > Salmonidae > Oncorhynchus > Oncorhynchus kisutch. The sequence continues at coordinate 4,891,132 of NW_022261979.1, read as the reverse complement.
GATGGTTAAGTTCCAGCTGCGCCACGGCAACGACCTGCTGGCCATGGACGCCATCCGAGGATGTGATGTAAGTCGGGGGGATGGAGCAGTAGAGCAGTAGAGTAGTAGATCAGTAGAGCAGTAGAGTGGTAGATCAGTAGATCAGTAGATCAGTAGAGCAGTAGAGTAGTAGATCAGTAGAGTAGTAGAGTGGTAGATCAGTAGATCAGTAGAGTAGTAGAGCAGTAGAGCAGTAGAGCAGTAGAGTAGTAGAGCAGTAGATCAGTAGAGCAGTAGAGTAGTAGATCAGTAGAGCAGTAGAGCAGTAGATCAGTAGAGTAGTAGAGCAGTAGATCAGTAGAGCAGTAGAGTAGTAGAGTAGTAGAGTAGTAGAGTAGTAGAGTAGTAGAGCAGTAGATCAGTAGAGCAGTAGAGTAGTAGAGTAGTAGAGCAGTAGAGTAGTAGAGCAGTAGAGCAGTAGAGTAGTAGAGCAGTAGATCAGTAGAGCAGTAGAGTAGTAGAGCAGTAGAGCAGTAGAGCAGTAGATCAGTAGAGCAGTAGAGCAGTAGAGTAGTAGAGTAGTAGAGCAGTAGAGCAGTAGAGCAGTAGAGCAGTAGATCAGTAGAGCGGTAGAGTAGTAGAGCAGTAGAGCAGTAGAGTAGTAGAGCGGTAGAGTGGTAGAGCAGTAGATCAGTAGAGTAGTAGATCAGTAGAGTAGTAGAGTAGTAGAGTAGTAGATCAGTAGAGCAGTAGAGCAGTAGAGTAGAGTGGTAGAGTAGTAGAGCAGTAGATCAGTAGAGCAGTAGAGCAGTAGAGTAGTAGAGTAGTAGAGCAGTAGATCAGTAGAGCAGTAGAGCGGTAGAGCGTAGAGCGGTAGAGCAGTAGAGCAGTAGAGCAGTAGAGTAGTAGAGCAGTAGAGCAGTAGAGCAGTAGAGTAGTAGAGCAGTAGAGCAGTAGAGTAGTAGAGTAGTAGAGCAGTAGAGCAGTAGAGCAGTAGAGCAGTAGAGTAGTAGAGTGGTAGAGTAGTAGAGTGGTAGAGTGGTAGAGCAGTAGATCAGTAGAGTAGTAGAGCAGTAGAGCAGTAGAGCAGTAGAGTAGTAGAGTGGTAGAGTAGTAGAGTAGTAGAGTGGTAGAGCAGTAGATCAGTAGAGTAGTAGAGTAGTAGAGTAGTAGAGCAGTAGAGTAGTAGAGTGGTAGAGTGGTAGAGTAGTAGAGTGGTAGAGCAGTAGATCAGTAGAGTAGTAGAGTAGTAGAGTAGTAGAGTGGTAGAGCGGTAGATCGGTAGATCGGTAGAGCGGTAGAGCGGTAGAGCAGTAGAGCAGTAGAGCAGTAGAGCAGTAGAGTAGTAGAGCAGTAGAGTAGTAGAGCAGTAGAGCAGTAGAGCAGTAGAGTAGTAGAGTAGCAGAGTAGTAGAGTAGTAGAGCAGTAGAGTAGTAGATCAGTAGAGCAGTAGAGTAGTAGAGTAGTAGAGCAGTAGAGTAGTAGAGTAGTAGATCAGTAGAGCAGTAGAGTAGTAGAGTAGTAGAGTAGTAGAGTAGTAGAGCAGTAGAGTAGTAGATCAGTAGATCAGTAGAGCAGTAGAGTAGTAGAGCAGTAGAGTAGTAGAGTAGTAGAGCAGTAGAGTAGTAGAGTAGTAGAGTAGTAGAGCAGTAGAGTAGTAGAGTGGTAGAGCGGTAGAGTAGTAGAGCAGTAGAGCAGTAGATCAGTAGAGTGGTAGAGCAGTAGAGTAGTAGAGCAGTAGAGCAGTAGAGTAGTAGAGTAGTAGAGCAGTAGAGTAGTAGAGCATGGCACCGGCATCCAATTCCCACTGGGACCACCCATATGACAAATGTATGCATGAGACAGACAGAGAGAGAGAGAGAGAGAGACAGAGACAGAGAGAGAGACAGAGACAGAGACAGAGAGAGAGAGAGACAGAGACAGAGACAGAGACAGAGACAGAGACAGAGACAGAGACAGAGAGAGAGAGAGACAGAGACAGAGACAGAGACAGAGACAGAGACAGAGACAGAGACAGAGACAGAGACAGAGACAGAGACAGAGACAGAGACAGAGACAGAGAGAGAATTGGCCATGTAAACATATGTTCCCCATGTCAATAAAGCCTTTAAATTGAAATTGTATTGAGAGAGAGAGGGGAAATAGAAACGTACACATCATGTATAATTATTTGTTTGGAAGAAAATGTCAGAGTAAGTCATGTGAAACGTCTCCTCTGGTCTCTGCTGCTGTAGGTGAACCTGAAGGAACAGGGTCAGCTGAGGTGTCAGGATGAGTTCATCGTGTGGTGTGGCCGCAGGAAGTACCTCCGTCACGTCTTCCTGTTCGAGGACCTCATCCTCTTCAGCAAAAGCAAAAGATTGAGGGAGGGTACGACCTGTACATCTACAAGCAGTCCTACAAGGTGACAACGACAACATACACAGAGGGTTTTATTATGTACTGTGAAGTTATGAACTATCAAGTAATATGACGTTCTACCTTAAATCATTTCAGCCAGTTGGCTAACATTATGCTATGTTGTTGTGTTCAGGCAGCGATGTTTGTATGGTTTATTGTGAGGTGTGGAACCACAGTTAGCAGGGTTCTCCACAATGGAGGCGCTACACCACTATGTTCAGTTTGCTGTGCCACCATGTGAAATCTCAAAACCACCACAGTCAGTGTTTTCCTGTAAAGGTGTTTCTGGCTACTCATTCAGACGGCAGAGATAGGAATGACAGAGAGCGTGGGCGACAGCGGGCTGCGTTTCGAGATCTGGTTCCGGAGGAGGAAGTCCCAGGACACGTTCATCCTGCAGGCCGGCTCTGGAGAGGTCAAGGCCGTGTGGACAGCCATCATCGGAAAGATCCTCTGGAGGCAGGCGCTACGAAACAGGGGTGAGGAACCACGGCCACAGAGGGGGAGTCGTGGGTCATATCTGGACATGAGCTTATCATCTCTGTTGTTGTGTTATGGAACAATTCCTCTTTATCTTTTGTCTGACCTGAGGCCTGTGTTGATAACATTCTGTACCATTCATTAAGAGGTGGCATGTCTCTTGTCTGACCTGAGGCCTGTGTTGACAACATTCTGTACCATTCATTAAGAGGTGACGTGTCTCTTGTCTGACCTGAGGCCTGTGTTGATAACCTTCTGTACCATTCATTAAGAGGTGACGTGTCTCTTGTCTGACCTGAGGCCTGTGTTGATAACCTTCTGTACCATTCATTAAGAGGTGGCATGTCTCTTGTCTGACCTGAGGCCTGTGTTGATAACATTCTGTACCATTCAGTAAGAGGTGGCATGTCTCTTGTCTGACCTGAGGCCTGTGTTGATAACATTCTGTACCATTCAGTAAGAGGTGGCATGTCTCTTGTCTGACCTGAGGCCTGTGTTGATAACATTCTGTACTATTCAGTAAGAGGTGGCATGTCTCTTGTCTGACCTGAGGCCTGTGTTGACAACATTCTGTACCATTCATTAAGAGGTGACATGTCTGGTTCTAGTTCAAGTCAACCTCAGGAACATCAAATGGAACCTCTCATTGTGTGTCTGATTGAGGGTCATAACGTGTTTATTCTCTTAACTACAGAGGTGCGCTTGAAAGAGATGGTTTCCATGGGGATTGGCAGCAAGCCTTTCATGGACATCAAGCCTAGTGATTGCTGCATTAGTGACCGAGCCATTGATTACATCATGAAGGGGTCAGGTGAGCTGTCTCTACGATATGTTATGATAACCTCATTTGCCTGGAAATTCATTTTGTGAGGTTAGCATACAAAATCCATAAAATCAATCTCTCTCTATCACTCCCTCCCTCTCACTCTCTCCCTCTCACTCTCTGTCTCTCTCTCTCTCTCTCCTCTCTCTCTCTCTGTCCTGTCTGTCCCTCTCTCTCTCTCTCTTCGTCTCTTCTCTCTCTCTCTCTCTCTCTCTCATGTCCTCTCGTCTCTCGTCTCTCTCTCTCTCTCGTCTGTCTCTTCTCTCTCTCTCTCTATCACTCTCTCCTCTCACTCTCTCTCTCCTCTCCCTCTCTCTCTCTCTCCTTCCTCCTCTCTGTCTCTCATCTCTCTCCTCTCCTCTCTCTATCTCCTCTCCCTCTCTCTCTCTCTCTCCTCTCCCTCATCCTTCTCTCTCTCTCTCTCTCTCCTCTCTCTCTCTCTCTCTCTCCCTCTCTCTCTCTCTCTCTCTCCCCCCCTCCTCTCTCTTCTCTCTCTGTTTCTTCTTCCTGTTTGCTGAATGTGACTTTCAACAACATGTCTGCCAATGCAGCTGCTGATGAGAAAGGCTGATTTGTAAATGCTCTCTCTGCCAGGATAGGGGTGCGTTGTCAAGCTGACTGAATCAAAACACAACATCCCAACATCTCAGAGCACATCTCCCCTGTTCTCCCTTTAAACCCTTGAGATGTAATGCAGCAGGGGGAGTCAGAGCTGAAGTTAATGCAGCAGGGGGAGTCAGAGCTGAAGTTAATGCAGCAGGGGGAGTCAGAGCTGAAGTTAATGCAGCAGGGGGAGTCAGAGCTGAAGTTAATGCAGCAGGGGGAGTCAGAGCTGAAGTTAATGCAGCAGGGGGAGTCAGAGCTGAAGTTAATGCAGCAGGGGGAGTCAGAGCTGAAGTTAATGTAGCAGGGGGAGTCAGAGCTGAAGTTAATGCAGCAGGGGGAGTCAGAGCTGAAGTTAATGTAGCAGGGGGAGTCAGAGCTGAAGTTAATGCAGCAGGGGGAGTCAGAGCTGAAGTTAATGTAGCAGGGGGAGTCAGAGCTGAAGTTAATGTAGCAGGGGGAGTCAGAGCTGAAGTTAATGTAGCAGGGGGAGTCAGAGCTGAAGTTAATGCAGCAGGGGGAGTCAGAGCTGAAGTTAATGCAGCAGGGGGAGTCAGAGCTGAAGTTAATGCAGCAGGGGGAGTCAGAGCTGAAGTTAATGCAGCAGGGGGAGTCAGAGCTGAAGTTAATGCAGGCAGGGGGAGTCAGAGCTGAAGTTAATGCAGCAGGGGAGTCAGGCTGAAGTTAAATGCAGCAGGGGGAGTCAGAGCTGAAGTTAATGTAGCAGGGGGAGTCAGAGCTGAAGTTAATGCAGCAGGGGGAGTCAGAGCTGAAGTTAATGTAGCAGGGGGAGTCAGAGCTGAAGTTAATGCAGCAGGGGGAGTCAGAGCTGAAGTTAATGTAGCAGGGGGAGTCAGAGCTGAAGTTAATGTAGCAGGGGGAGTCAGAGCTGAAGTTAATGTAGCAGGGGGAGTCAGAGCTGAAGTTAATGCAGCAGGGGGAGTCAGAGCTGAAGTTAATGCAGCAGGGGGAGTCAGAGCTGAAGTAGACACAATGTAGCATCAACTCGAACACTAGACACAATGTAGCATCAACTCAAACACTAGACACAATGTAGCATCAACTCAAACACTAGACACAATGTAGCATCAACTCAAACACTAGACACAATGTAGCATCAACTCGAACACTAGACACAATGTAGCATCAACTCAAACACTAGACACAATGTAGCATCAACTCGAACACTAGACACAATGTAGCATCAACTCAAACACTAGACACAATGTAGCATCAACTCAAACACTAGACACAATGTAACATCAACTCAAACACTAGACACGATGTAGCATCAACTCAAACACTAGACACAATGTAACATCAACTCAAACACTAGACACAATGTAGCATCAACTCAAACACTAGACACAATGTAACATCAACTCAAACACTAGACACAATGTAGCATCAACTCAAACACTAGACACAATGTAGCATCAACTCAAACTCTAGACACAATGTAGCATCAACTCAAACACTAGACACAATGTAGCATCAACTCAAACACTAGACACAATGTAGCATCAACTCAAACACTAGACACAATGTAACATCAACTCAAACACTAGATACAATGTAGCATCAACTCAAACACTAGACACAATGTAACATCAACTCAAACACTAGATACAATGCAGCATCAACTCAAACACTAGACACAATGTAGCATCAACTCAAACACTAGACACAATGTAGCATCAACTCAAACACTAGACACAATGTAGAATCAACTCAAACACTAGACACAATGTAACATCAACTCAAACACTAGATACAATGCAGCATCAACTCAAACACTAGACACAATGTAGCATCAACTCAAACACTAGACACAATGTAGCATCAACTCAAACACTAGACACAATGTAACATCAACTCAAACACTAGACACTAGACACAATGTAACATCAACTCAAACACTAGACACAATGTAACATCAACTCAAACACTAGACACAATGTAGCATCAACTCAAACACTAGACACTAGACACAATGTAACATCAACTCAAACACTAGACACAATGTAGCATCAACTCAAACACTAGACACAATGTAACATCAACTCAAACACTAGACACTAGACACAATGTAACATCAACTCAAACACTAGACACTAGACACAATGTAACATCAACTCAAACACTAGACACAATGTAGCATCAACTCAAACACTAGACACAATGTAACATCAACTCAAACACTAGACACTAGACACAATGTAACATCAACTCAAACACTAGACACAATGTAGCATCAACTCAAACACTAGACACAATGTAACATCAACTCAAACACTAGACACTAGACACAATGTAGCATCAACTCAAACACTAGACACAATGTAGCATCAACTCAAACACTAGACACTAGACACAATGTAACATCAACTCAAACACTAGACACAATGTAACATCAACTCAAACACTAGACACAGTGTAACATCAACTCAAACACTAGACCACAGTGTAAAATCAACTCAAACACTAGACACAATGTAACATCAACTCAAACACTAGACACAATGTAGCATCAACTCGAACACTAGACACAATGTAGCATCAACTCAAACACTAGACACAATGTAGCATCAACTCAAACACTAGACACAATGTAGCATCAACTCAAACACTAGACACAATGTAGCATCAACTCAAACACTAGACACAATGTAACATCAACTCAAACACTAGACACGATGTAGCATCAACTCAAACACTAGACACAATGTAACATCAACTCAAACACTAGACACAATGTAGCATCAACTCAAACACTAGACACAATGTAACATCAACTCAAACACTAGACACAATGTAGCATCAACTCAAACACTAGACACAATGTAGCATCAACTCAAACACTAGACACAATGTAGCATCAACTCAAACACTAGACACAATGTAGCATCAACTCAAACACTAGACACAATGTAACATCAACTCAAACACTAGATACAATGCAGCATCAACTCAAACACTAGACACAATGTAACATCAACTCAAACACTAGACACAATGTAACATCAACTCAAACACTAGACACAATGTAGCATCAACTCAAACACTAGACACAATGTAGAATCAACTCAAACACTAGACACAATGTAACATCAACTCAAACACTAGACACAGTGTAACATCAACTCAAACACTAGACACAGTGTAACATCAACTCAAACACTAGACACAATGTAACATCAACTCAAACACTAGACACAATGTAACATCAACTCAAACACTAGACACAGTGTAACATCAACTCAAACACTAGACACAGTGTAACATCAACTCAAACACTAGACACAATGTAACATCAACTCAAACACTAGACACAGTGTAACATCAACTCAAACACTAGACACAGTGTAACATCAACTCAAACACTAGACACAGTGTAACATCAACTCAAACACTAGACACAGTGTAACATCAACTCAAACACTAGACACAGTGTAACATCAACTCAAACACTAGACACAATGTAACATCAACTCAAACACTAGACACTAGATACAATGTAACATCAACTCAAACACTAGACACAATGTAGCATCAACTCAAACACTAGACACAATGTAACATCAACTCAAACACTAGACACTAGACACAATTGTAACATGAACTCAAACACTAGACACAATGTAGCATCAACTCAAACACTAGACACTAGGCACAATGTAACATCAACTCAAACACTAGACACAATGTAGCATCAACTCAAACACTAGACACAATGTAACATCAACTCAAACACTAGACACTAGACACAATGTAGCATCAACTCAAACACTAGACACTAGACACAATGTAGCATCAACTCAAACACTAGACACAATGTAGCATCAACTCAAACACTAGACACTAGACACAATGTAACATCAACTCAAACACTAGACACAATGTAACATCAACTCAAACACTAGACACAGTGTAACATCAACTCAAACACTAGACACAGTGTAACATCAACTCAAACACTAGACACAATGTAACATCAACTCAAACACTAGACACAATGTAACATCAACTCAAACACTAGACACAGTGTAACATCAACTCAAACACTAGACACAGTGTAACATCAACTCAAACACTAGACACAATGTAACATCAACTCAAACACTAGACACAGTGTAACATCAACTCAAACACTAGACACAGTGTAACATCAACTCAAACACTAGACACAGTGTAACATCAACTCAAACACTAGACACAGTGTAACATCAACTCAAACACTAGACACAGTGTAACATCAACTCAAACACTAGACACAATGTAGCATCAACTCAAACACTAGACACAATGTAGCATCAACTCAAACACTAGACACTAGACACAATGTAACATAAACTCAAACACTAGACACAATGTAGCATCAACTCAAACACTAGACACTAGACACAGTGTAACATCAACTCAAACACTAGACACAGTGTAACATCAACTCAAACACTAGACACAATGTAGCATCAACTCAAACACTAGACACAATGTAGCATCAACTCAAACACTAGACACAATGTAGCATCAACTCAAACACTAGACACAATGTAGCATCAACTCAAACACTAGACACAATGTAGCATCAACTCAAACACTAGACACAATGTAACATCAACTCAAACACTAGACACGATGTAGCATCAACTCAAACACTAGACACAATGTAACATCAACTCAAACACTAGACACAATGTAGCATCAACTCAAACACTAGACACAATGTAACATCAACTCAAACACTAGACACAATGTAGCATCAACTCAAACACTAGACACAATGTAGCATCAACTCAAACACTAGACACAATGTAGCATCAACTCAAACACTAGACACAATGTAGCATCAACTCAAACACTAGACACAATGTAACATCAACTCAAACACTAGATACAATGCAGCATCAACTCAAACACTAGACACAATGTAGCATCAACTCAAACACTAGACACAATGTAGCATCAACTCAAACACTAGACACAATGTAGAATCAACTCAAACACTAGACACAATGTAACATCAACTCAAACACTAGACACAGTGTAACATCAACTCAAACACTAGACACAATGTAACATCAACTCAAACACTAGACACAATGTAACATCAACTCAAACACTAGACACAGTGTAACATCAACTCAAACACTAGACACAGTGTAACATCAACTCAAACACTAGACACAATGTAACATCAACTCAAACACTAGACACAGTGTAACATCAACTCAAACACTAGACACAGTGTAACATCAACTCAAACACTAGACACAGTGTAACATCAACTCAAACACTAGACACAGTGTAACATCAACTCAAACACTAGACACAGTGTAACATCAACTCAAACACTAGACACAATGTAACATCAACTCAAACACTAGACACTAGATACAATGTAACATCAACTCAAACACTAGACACAATGTAACATCAACTCAAACACTAGACACAATGTAACATCAACTCAAACACTAGACACAATGTAGCATCAACTCAAACACTAGACACAATGTAACATCAACTCAAACACTAGACACTAGACACAATGTAACATCAACTCAAACACTAGACACAATGTAACATCAACTCAAACACTAGACACTAGACACAATGTAACATCAACTCAAACACTAGACACAATGTAACATCAACTCAAACACTAGACACAATGTAGCATCAACTCAAACACTAGACACTAGACACAATGTAACATCAACTCAAACACTAGACACAATGTAACATCAACTCAAACACTAGACACTAGACACAATGTAACATCAACTCAAACACTAGACACTAGACACAATGTAACATCAACTCAAACACTAGACACAATGTAGCATCAACTCAAACACTAGACACAATGTAACATCAACTCAAACACTAGACACTAGACACAATGTAACATGAACTCAAACACTAGACACAATGTAGCATCAACTCAAACACTAGACACTAGGCACAATGTAACATCAACTCAAACACTAGACACAATGTAGCATCAACTCAAACACTAGACACAATGTAACATCAACTCAAACACTAGACACTAGACACAATGTAGCATCAACTCAAACACTAGACACTAGACACAATGTAGCATCAACTCAAACACTAGACACAATGTAGCATCAACTCAAACACTAGACACTAGACACAATGTAACATCAACTCAAACACTAGACACAATGTAACATCAACTCAAACACTAGACACAGTGTAACATCAACTCAAACACTAGACACAGTGTAACATCAACTCAAACACTAGACACAATGTAACATCAACTCAAACACTAGACACAATGTAACATCAACTCAAACACTAGACACAGTGTAACATCAACTCAAACACTAGACACAGTGTAACATCAACTCAAACACTAGACACAATGTAACATCAACTCAAACACTAGACACAGTGTAACATCAACTCAAACACTAGACACAGTGTAACATCAACTCAAACACTAGACACAGTGTAACATCAACTCAAACACTAGACACAGTGTAACATCAACTCAAACACTAGACACAGTGTAACATCAACTCAAACACTAGACACAATGTAGCATCAACTCAAACACTAGACACAATGTAGCATCAACTCAAACACTAGACACTAGACACAATGTAACATAAACTCAAACACTAGACACAATGTAGCATCAACTCAAACACTAGACACTAGACACAGTGTAACATCAACTCAAACACTAGACACAGTGTAACATCAACTCAAACACTAGACACAATGTAGCATCAACTCAAACACTAGACACAATGTAGCATCAACTCAAACACTAGACACAATGTAACATCAACTCAAACACTAGACACTAGATACAATGTAACATCAACTCAAACACTAGACACAATGTAACATCAACTCAAACACTAGACACTAGACACAATGTAGCATCAACTCAAACACTAGACACAATGTAGCATCAACTCAAACACTAGACACAATGTAACATCAACTCAAACACTAGACACTAGATACAATGTAACATCAACTCAAACACTAGACACAATGTAACATCAACTCAAACACTAGACACTAGACACAATGTAACATCAACTCAAACACTAGACACTAGACACAATGTAACATCAACTCAAACACTAGACACTAGATACAATGTAACATCAACTCAAACACTAGACACAATGTAACATCAACTCAAACACTAGACACTAGATACAATGTAACATCAACTCAAACACTAGACACAATGTAACATCAACTCAAACACTAGACACAATGTAGCATCAACTCAAACACTAGACACAATGTAACATCAACTCAAACACTAGACACTAGATACAATGTAACATCAACTCAAACACTAGACACAATGTAACATCAACTCAAACACTAGACACTAGATACAATGTAACATCAACTCAAACACTAGACACAATGTAGCATCAACTCAAACACTAGACACTAGATACAATGTAACATCAACTCAAACACTAGACACAATGTAACATCAACTCAAACACTAGACACAATGTAACATCAACTCAAACACTAGACACAATGTAGCATCAACTCAAACACTAGACACAATGTAACATCAACTCAAACACTAGACACTAGATACAATGTAACATCAACTCAAACACTAGACACAATGTAACATCAACTCAAACACTAGACACTAGACACAATGTAGCATCAACTCAAACACTAGACACTAGATACAATGTAACATCAACTCAAACACTAGACACAATGTAACATCAACTCAAACACTAGACACAATGTAACATCAACTCAAACACTAGACACAATGTAGCATCAACTCAAACACTAGACACAATGTAACATCAACTCAAACACTAGACACTAGATACAATGTAACATCAACTCAAACACTAGACACAATGTAACATCAACTCAAACACTAGACACTAGACACAATGTAGCATCAACTCAAACACTAGACACTAGATACAATGTAACATCAACTCAAACACTAGACACAATGTAGCATCAACTCAAACACTAGACACAATGTAACATCAACTCAAACACTAGACACTAGACACAATGTAGCATCAACTCAAACACTAGACACAATGTAGCATCAACTCAAACACTAGACACTAGACACAATGTAACATCAACTCAAACACTAGACACTAGACACAATGTAACATCAACTCAAACACTAGACACTAGACACTAGACACAATGTAACATCGACTCAAACACTAGACACTAGACACAATGTAGCATCAACTCAAACACTAGACACTAGACACAATGTAGCATCAACTCAAACACTAGACACAATGTAGCATCAACTCAAACACTAGACACAATGTAACATCAACTCAAACACTAGACACTAGACACAATGTAGCATCAACTCAAACACTAGACACTAGACACAATGTAGCATCAACTCAAACACTAGACACTAGACACAATGTAGCATCAACTCAAACACTAGACACTAGACACAATGTAGCATCAACTCAAACACTAGACACTAGACACAATGTAGCATCAACTCAAACACTAGACACTAGACACAATGTAGCATCAACTCAAACACTAGACACAATGTAACATCAACTCAAACACTAGACACTAGACACAATGTAGCATCAACTCAAACACTAGACACAATGTAACATCAACTCAAACACTAGACACAATGTAGCATCAACTCAAACACTAGACACAATGTAGCATCAACTCAAACACTAGACACTAGACACAGTGTAGCATCAACTCAAACACTAGACACTAGACACAGTGTAACATGTACAGCTCAGATAAGACAAACAAGAGGAAGAATAGGAACGTGCTCTGCATTACCCCATGCTAGACTGACTGTCTGAGTACTGTCCTCTCCTCTAACGTTACGTCACTGACAATGCTGTGTGTATACTCTTCAGAACTGTGTTCTGTGGTTGTCCTGGAGTGGCCTGATACCTCCTGTATTATGTGGTTGTCCCAGAGTAGCCTGATACCTCCTGTATTCTGTGGTTGTCCCAGAGTAGCCTGATACCTCCTGTATTCTGTGGCTGTCCCAGAGTAGCCTGATGCCTCCTGTATTCTGTGGTTGTCCCAGAGTAGCCTGATACCTCCTGTATTCTGTGGCTGTCCCAGAGTAGCCTGATACCTCCTGTATTATGTGGTTGTCCCAGAGTAGCCTGATACCTCCTGTATTCTGTGGTTGTCCCAGAGTAGCCTGATACCTCCTGTATTCTGTGGCTGTCCCAGAGTAGCCTGATACCTCCAGTATTCTGTGGTTGTCCCGGAGTAGCCTGATACCTCCTTTATTCTGTGGTTGTCCCGGAGTAGCCTGAAACCTCCTGTATTCTGTGGTTGTCCCGGAGTAGCCTGAAACCTCCTGTATTCTGTTGTTGTCCCGGAGTAGCCTGAGACCTCCTGTATTCTGTAGTTGTCCCGGAGTAGCCTGAGACCTCCTGTATTCTGTAGTTGTCCCGGAATTGCCTGATACCTCCTGTGTTCTGTGGTTGTCCCGGAGTAGCCTGATACCTCCTGTATTCTGTCACTGTCCCGGAGTAGCCTGATACCTCCTGTATTATGTGGTTGTCCCAGAGTAGCCTGATACCTCCTGTATTCTGTGGTTGTCCCAGAGTAGCCTGATACCTCCTGTATTCTGTGGCTGTCCCAGAGTAGCCTGATACCTCCTGTATTCTGTGGTTGTCCCGGAGTAGCCTGATACCTCCTTTATTCTGTGGTTGTCCTGGAGTAGCCTGATACCTCCTGTATTCTGTCATTGTCCCAGAGTAGCCTGAAACCTCCTGTATTCTGTTGTTGTCCCGGAGTAGCCTGATACCTCCTGTATTCTGTGGTTGTCCCGGAGTAGCCTGATACCTCCTGTATTCTGTAGTTGTCCCGGAATTGCCTGATACCTCCTGTGTTCTGTCGTTGTCCCAGAGTAGCCTGACACCTCCTGTATTCTATGGTTGTCCCGGAGTGGCCTGATACCTCCTGTATTCTGTGGTTGTCCCAGAGTAGCCTGATACCTCCTGTATTCTGTGGCTGTCCCAGAGTAGCCTGATACCTCCTGTATTATGTGGTTGTCCCAGAGTAGCCTGATACCTCCTGTATTCTGTGGTTGTCCCAGAGTAGCCTGATACCTCCTGTATTCTGTGGCTGTCCCAGAGTAGCCTGATACCTCCTGTATTCTGTGGTTGTCCCAGAGTAGCCTGATACCTCCTGTATTCTGTGGCTGTCCCAGAGTAGCCTGATACCTCCTGTATTCTGTGGTTGTCCCGGAGTAGCCTGATACCTCCTTTATTCTGTGGTTGTCCCGGAGTAGCCTGATACCTCCTGTATTCTGTGGTTGTCCCGGAGTAGCCTGATACCTCCTGTATTCTGTCATTGTCCCAGAGTAGCCTGAAACCTCCTGTATTCTGTTGTTGTCCCGGAGTAGCCTGAGACCTCCTGTATTCTGTGGTTGTCCCGGAGTAGCCTGATACCTCCTGTATTCTGTAGTTGTCCCGGAATTGCCTGATACCTCCTGTGTTCTGTCGTTGTCCCAGAGTAGCCTGATACCTCCTGTATTCTGTGGTTGTCCCGGAGTGGCCTGATACCTCCTTTATTCTGTGGTTGTCCCGGAGTAGCCTGATACCTCCTGTATTCTGTGGTTGTCCTGGAGTAGCCTGATACCCCCTGTATTCTGTCACTGTCCCAGAGTAGCCTGATACCTCCTGTATTCTGTCATTGTCCCAGAGTAGCCTGAAACCTCCTGTATTCTGTGGTTGTCCCGGAGTGGCCTGATACTTCCTGTATTCTGTGGTTGTCCCGGAGTAGCCTGAGACCTCCTTCCATGGAGACATGATCCATAGATAGAAATGTGTACAGTGAAATGTTCATGTTCTCTACCCAATCTTTCCCTCTCTCCCTCCAGAGTCCAGGACCAGGGCGTCCATCGCGGTGTCCTCCTTCGACCACTCCACGCCCTTTAAGCGGCCTCACTCCACCATCTCCAACAGTAGCACCTCCTCTTCCTCCTCCCAGTCCTCTTCCTCACTGCTGGGCTCCCTCAACCTGCACCTGTACCCCTCGCCTGCTCACCAGCACCCCCACGCCCTCCAGCACCCCTACCCTCTGGGCAGCGTACCCTCCTTCAGCCACTGGCCCTACGACTGCATTGAGGAGGACGAGCTGGAGCAGGATACGGGCAGCCAGCCTTCTATGAGTGAGTGACAGACAGCCTTCTGTGAGTGAGTGAGTGAGTGAGTGAGTGAGTGAGTGAGTGAGTGAGTGAGTGAGTGAGTGAGTGAGTGAGTGAGTGAGTGAGTGAGTGACAGCCAGCCTTCTATGAGTGAGTGAGTGACAGGCAGGCAGCCTTCTATGAGTGAGTGAGTGAGTGAGTGACTGACTGAGTGAGTGACAGGCAGGCCCTAACAGGTATCCATGTCTGAATCCCAAATGGCACCCTCTTCTCTATTTAGTGCACTACATTTAACCAGAGCCCTATAAGTCTTGGTGAACCGTAGTGCACTATATAGGGAATAGGGAGCCATCTGGTATGCATCCCATGTCCTCGTCTTAAAGTGTCTTACTGTCCCTATCACATTACTAAGGATGTCTAATTCCTCTTTGAAACTGTGGTCCTGTTCCTCTCTGTCCCCCTGAAAGTCTCCCTAAACTAAAGGACTATTGTATCTTCTGTGTGTTGTCCAACAGTCACAGAGAGCTCTGGGGAGACATCGTCCCAGTCTACCTCCAGTGACAGTGTGACGGGGCTGAGCAGCCTCTCCCTCCCCATCCCAGGCCACGGCCGCCCCAACATCATCATCGACGCCTTACCCAGCAACTCCACTTCCTCCTTCCTGTGTTCGTCCACGCCTCCCGGCTCCTCCCACCCTCAGATGGCCCCTCCCCCAGCCCTGTTCCCTAAGGACCAGGTCCTCCAAACCCAGGGCAGCACCTTCATCACAGCAGTGAGTAGAATGGTGGTTTTTACACATAATAGTGACATTGTGTAGATGAGTTTAAAGTAGCTAACAGACCTGGGTTCAAATACTATATGAAATCATTTCAAATAGTTAATCTGTGCTTGATTGATCTTGCTTAATCTGTGCTTGATTGATCTTGCTTGGTTTAATGGATTATTAGAATAGTCCCAAGCACTTCAGGCAGACTAGACTAAACGCTCATGTCATTAAAAGATTTCAAATAGTATTTGAACCCAGGTCTGGTGGGTCGGTAAAAGATCTCTGTTCTTGCGCTGATTGCTGAATACTCTCTGTTGAAGTGAAGTATCTTCTGAAGGTTTTTATACACTAGGACATGAAGGATTCTGTTTATTCAGGGGTTTCCTAACCCACCCACTGTCATCCAACATCATCCTGTCCAATCAGGTTTCCTAACCCACCCACTGTCATCCAACATCATCCTGTCCAATCAGGTTTCCTAACCCACCCACTGTCATCCAACATCATCCTGTCCAATCAGGTTCCCTAACCTACCCACTGTCATCCAACATCATCCTGTCCAATCAGGTTTCCTATCCCACCCACTGTCATCCAACATCATCCTGTCCAATCAGGTTTCCTAACCCACCCACTGTCATCCAACATCATCCTGTCCAATCAGGTTCCCTAACCTACCCACTGTCATCCAACATCATCCTGTCCAATCAGGTTTCCTAACCCACCCACTGTCATCCAACATCATCCTGTCCAATCAGGTTTCCTAACCCACCCACTGTCATCCAACATCATCCTGTCCAATCAGGTTTCCTATCCCACCCACTGTCATCCAACATCATCCTGTCCAATCAGGTTTCCTAACCCACCCACTGTCATCCAACATCATCCTGTCCAATCAGGTTTCCTAACCCACCCACTGTCATCCAACATCATCCTGTCCATTTAGGTTTCCTATCCCACCCACTGTCATCCAACATCATCCTGTCCAATCAGGTTTCCTAACCCACCCACTGTCATCCAACATCATCCTGTCCAATCAGGTTTCCTAACCCACCCACTGTCATCCAACATCATCCTGTCCAATCAGGTTTCCTAACCCACCCATTGTCATCCAACATCATCCTGTCCAATCAGGTTTCCTAACCCACCCACTGTCATCCATCATCATCCTGTCCAATCAGGTTTCCTATCCTACCCACTGTCATCCATCATCATCCTGTCCAATCAGGTTTCCTAACCCACCCACTGTCATCCATCATCATCCTGTCCAATCAGGTTTCCTAACCCACCCACTGTCATCCAACATCATCCTGTCCAATCAGGTTTCCTAAACCACCCACTGTCATCCAACATCATCCTGTCCAATCAGGTTTCCTAACCCACCCACTGTCATCCATCATCATCCTGTCCAATCAGGTTTCCTATCCCACCCACTGTCATCCAACATCATCCTGTCCAATCAGGTTTCCTAACCCACCCACTGTCATCCATCATCATCCTGTCCAGTCAGGTTTCCTAACCCACCCACTGTCATCCATCATCATCCTGTCCAATCAGGTTTCCTATCCCACCCACTGTCATCCAACATCATCCTGTCCAATCAGGTTTCCTAACCCACCCACTGTCATCCAACATCATCCTGTCCAATCAGGTTTCCTATCCCACCCACTGTCATCCAACATCATCCTGTCCAATCAGGTTTCCTATCCCACCCACTGTCATCCAACATCATCCTGTCCAATCAGGTTTCCTAACCCACCCACTGTCATCCAACATCATCCTGTCCAATCAGGTTTCCTAACCCACCCACTGTCATCCAACATCATCCTGTCCATTCAGGTTTCCTATCCCACCCACTGTCATCCAACATCATCCTGTCCAATCAGGTTTCCTAACCCACCCACTGTCATCCAACATCATCCTGTCCAATCAGGTTTCCTAACCCACCCACTGTCATCCAACATCATCCTGTCCAATCAGGTTTCCTAACCCACCCATTGTCATCCAACATCATCCTGTCCAATCAGGTTTCCTAACCCACCCACTGTCATCCAACATCATCCTGTCCAATCAGGTTTCCTAACCCACCCACTGTCATCCAACATCATCCTGTCCAATCAGGTTTCCTAACCCACCCATTGTCATCCAACATCATCCTGTCCAATCAGGTTTCCTAACCCACCCACTGTCATCCAACATCATCCTGTCCAATCAGGTTTCCTAACCCACCCACTGTCATCCAACATCATCCTGTCCAATCAGGTTTCCTAACCCACCCACTGTCATCCAACATCATCCTGTCCAATCAGGTTTCCTAACCCACCCACTGTCATCCATCATCATCCTGTCCAATCAGGTTTCCTATCCCACCCACTGTCATCCAACATCATCCTGTCCAATCAGGTTTCCTAACCCACCCACTGTCATCCAACATCATCCTGTCCAATCAGGTTTCCTATCCCACCCACTGTCATCCAACATCATCCTGTCCAATCAGGTTTCCTAACCCACCCACTGTCATCCAACATCATCCTGTCCAATCAGGTTTCCTAACCCACCCACTGTCATCCAACATCATCCTGTCCATTCAGGTTTCCTATCCCACCCACTGTCATCCAACATCATCCTGTCCAATCAGGTTTCCTAACCCACCCACTGTCATCCAACATCATCCTGTCCAATCAGGTTTCCTAACCCACCCACTGTCATCCAACATCATCCTGTCCAATCAGGTTTCCTAACCCACCCATTGTCATCCAACATCATCCTGTCCAATCAGGTTTCCTAACCCACCCACTGTCATCCAACATCATCCTGTCCAATCAGGTTTCCTAACCCACCCACTGTCATCCAACATCATCCTGTCCAATCAGGCTTCCTAACCCACCCACTGTCATCCAACATCATCCTGTCCAATCAGGTTTCCTAACCCACCCACTGTCATCCATCATCATCCTGTCCAATCAGGTTTCCTATCCCACCCACTGTCATCCAACATCATCCTGTCCAATCAGGTTTCCTAACCCACCCACTGTCATCCATCATCATCCTGTCCAGTCAGGTTTCCTAACCCACCCACTGTCATCCATCATCATCCTGTCCAATCAGGTTTCCTATCCCACCCACTGTCATCCAACATCATCCTGTCCAATCAGGTTTCCTAACCCACCCACTGTCATCCAACATCATCCTGTCCAATCAGTCATGTCATTCCAGTGGAGTGAAGAGTGAACATTGCAGCCATTGTCTCTCCCTGGTTTCTCTCTCACCAGCATTTTGTGTGTTGTTTTGTTTTTGCCAGAGCAAGACCTCTCATATTACAATAGGCCTCTCTACAGTGGTCTGACCCACAGAGCAAGAGAGAGAGGGCTGTTTAGCTCAGTAAGTAATTGGGTCTGGCCAGAGTGAACGTGGTCTGTGTCGTGGTGTTCTGTTTGGTTCACAGCCTCATTAACAACTGTGGGGATCTCCCTCTGTCCGTACCATAAATACAAATCTGTGTGCAAACATGCTTTGTGTGTGTGTGTGTGTGTGTGTGTGTGTGTGTGTGTGTGTGTGTGTGTGTGTGTGTGTGTGTGTGTGTGTGTGTGTGTGTGTGTGTGTGTGTGTGTGTGTGTGTGTGTGTGTGTGGATGCATGGCAGTGTCCTGCTAGGGTTAAATGACTGCTGTGTTGGTCCAGGAGTTTGACCTGACCATGAGACCTGACCAGTTCACACTCCGTGTCCTAGTGATGGATGATTTGTTGTGTCAAGCTTTTGGGTTCTCTGGTCTGTCTCTGGTCTCTGGTCTCATGTCTCAGGTCTAATGTCTCAGGTCTCATGTCTCAGGTCTCAGGTCTCATGTCTCAGGTCTCAGGTCTCAGGTCTCAGGTCTCATGTCTCAGGTCTCAGGTCTCAGGTCTCATGTCTCATGTCTCATGTCTCATGTCTCAGGTCTCATGTCTCAGGTCTCATGTCTCAGGTCTCATGTCTCAGGTCTCAGGTCTCATGTCTCAGGTCTCAGGTCTCATGTCTCATGTCTCAGGTCTCATGTCTCAGGTCTCAGGTCTCAGGTCTCATGTCTCTGGTCTCTGGTCTCAGGTCTCATGTCTCTGGTCTCTGGTCTCTGGTCTCTGGTCTCAGGTCTCATGTCTCTGGTCTCAGGTCTCATGTCTCTGGTCTCTGGTCTCATGTCTCATGTCTCATGCTCCTCTGTGTCCTTCTGCCATGTGTGCTATAGCATGTTACATAGCTGTATGTTTGTTCTGCTTTTGTTGGCGTTGTTGATGCACGGTCATTATGTTAAAAGGTTCACTTGTTGTTCATACCTCAGCTCAGCAGCTAGGGGGCAGCAGATAATTAGTGATCGGTTCACTTGTTGTTCATCCCTCAGCTCTGCAGCTAGGGGGCAGCAGATAATTAGTGATCGGTTCACTTGTTGTTCATCCCTCAGCTCAGCAGCTAGGGGGCAGCAGATAATTAGTGATCGGTTCTCTTGTTGTTCATCCCTCAGCTCAGCAGCTAGGGGGCAGCAGATAATTAGTGATCGGTTCACTTGTTGTTCATCCCTCAGCTCAGCAGCTAGGGGGCAGCAGATAATTAGTGATCGGTTCACTTGTTGTTCATCCCTCAGCTCAGCAGCTAGGGGGCAGCAGATAATTAGTGATCGGTTCACTTGTTGTTCATCCCTCAGCTCAGCAGCTAGGGGGCAGCAGATAATTAGTGATCGGTTCACTTGTTGTTCATCCCTCAGCTCAGCAGCTAGGGGGCAGCAGATAATTAGTGATCGGTTCACTTGTTGTTCATCCCTCAGCTCAGCAGCTAGGGGGCAGCAGATCATTGGTGCAGAAATCTGTTATAATAAAACGTTATGACAGTACTACATTGTAATCATCTACTCTTATAAGACGTCAAAGGAGCCTAATCAATAGATTTACAGTCTAGATGTTAGACAGTCATGTTAAATCAACCTTTCTCTAGCTCAGTAGTAACCAGTTGGGGTTGGACATTTACAATGTTTGACAGTTTGTAAATCCTTTTTGTTAACCCTGTCAATGTGTCTTCCTCTTCTAGCTGTGATGCCACTGCACTGAGAACTGGTGTTACGGAGGATCAGTAAGGACTTGAGTGAGGAAGCTATCCTGTTAAGCATGCTCAGTGACGCCTGTAACACTGGGCACTCTACTGTGTCTCTACTGAACTCTACTGTGTCTCTACTGGACTCTACTGGTCTCTACTGGACTCTACTGGTCTCTACTGGATTCTACTGTGTCTCTACTTGTCTCTACTGCGTATCCACTGGACTCTACTGGACTCTACTGTGTATCTACTGGACTACTGGTCTCCACTCTGTCTCCACTGGACTCCACTGGTCTCTACTGGACTCTACTGTGTATCTACTGGACTACTGTGTCTCTACTGGTCTCTACTGGACTCTACTGGTCTCCACTGGTCTCTACTGGACTCTACTGGACTCTTGACTGGACTCTTGACTGGTCTCTACTGGACTCTACTGGTCTCTACTGGACTCTACTGTCTCTACTGTCTCTACTGGACTCTTGACTGGACTCTACTGGATTCTGAAAACAACAGACACATAACAGACCACTATGACAATAGACACATAACAAACCACTCTGACAACAGACACACAACAGACCACTCTGACAAAATACCACTCTGACAACAGACACACAACAGACCTCTCTGACAACAGACACATACCAGACCACTCTGACAACAGACCACTCTGACAACAGACACACAACAGACCACTCTGACAGAAGACACACAACAGACCACTCTGACAGCAGACACACAACAGACCACTCTGACAACAGACACACAACAGACCACTCTGACAACAGACACACAACAGACCACTCTGACAACAGACACATAACAGACCACTCTGGCAACAGACACACAACAGACCACTCTGACAACAACAGACCACTCTGACAACAGACACACAACAGACCACTCTGACAACAACCGACCACTCTGACAACAACAGACCACTCTGACAACAGACACACAACAGACCACTCTGACAACAACCGACCACTCTGACAACAACAGACCACTCTGACAACAACAGACCACTCTGACAACAACAGACCACTCTGACAACAACAGACCACTCTGACAACAACAGACCACTCTGACAACAACAGACCACTCTGACAACAACAGACCACTCTGACAACAACAGACCACTCTGACAACAACAGACCACTCTGACAACAACAGACCACTCTGACAACAACAGACACTCGCCTTTGAGACCGATGGCCTTTGGCATTTCATAAGGATGTATTGAAAATTTAACATTGCTATGTATGCAGTACTTAAAGAAATAGTTTCACCAATGCTGGTACGTGGCGTTCTGACTGTATATGTGTTTTAATGAACTAGATATGTATCACTGTTTATAATGTAGAAGCTTTGTTTTATTATGTTTTATTCAAGGAAGCAAACAGATGGAAAGTATTCAGCAGACAGCCAGACAGACGCTAGTGGGGATTCACTACCAGCTATTCAGCAGACAGCCAGACAGACGCTAGTGGGGATTCACTACCAGCTATTCAGCAGACAGCCAGACAGACGCTAGTGGGGATTCACTACCAGCTATTCAGCAGACAGCCAGACAGACGCTAGTGGGGATTCACTACCAGCTATTCAGCAGACAGCCAGACAGACGCTAGTGGGGATTCACTACCAGCTATTCAGCAGACAGCCAGACAGACGCTAGTGGGGATTCACTACCAGCTATTCAGCAGACAGCCAGACAGACGCTAGTGGGGATTCACTACCAGCTATTCAGCAGACAGCCAGACAGACGCTAGTGGGGATTCACTACCAGCTATTCAGCAGACAGCCAGACAGACGCTAGTGGGGATTCACTACCAGCTATTCAGCAGACAGCCAGACAGACGCTAGTGGGGATTCACTACCAGCTATTCAGCAGACAGCCAGACAGACGCTAGTGGGGATTCACTACCAGCTATTCAGCAGACAGCCAGACAGACGCTAGTGGGGATTCACTACCAGCTATTCAGCAGACAGCCAGACAGACGCTAGTGGGGATTCACTACCAGCTATTCAGCAGACAGCCAGACAGACGCTAGTGGGGATTCACTACCAGCTATTCAGCAGACAGCCAGACAGACGCTAGTGGGGATTCACTACCAGCTATTCAGCAGACAGCCAGACAGACGCTAGTGGGGATTCACTACCAGCTATTCAGCAGACAGCCAGACAGACGCTAGTGGGGATTCACTACCAGCTATTCAGCAGACAGCCAGACAGACGCTAGTGGGGATTCACTACCAGCTATTCAGAAGACAGCCAGACAGATGCTAGTGGGGATTCACTACCAGCTATTCAGCAGACAGCCAGACAGACGCTAGTGGAGATTCACTACCAGCTATTCTGTTAATTAACACCTCCATCACACCGACAGTATCATTGCATTTTGGTCCACCAGAACTACATTCATTTCCAATGAAAAGCTGCGTTTGTCCTGCAGCATTGCCTTGCCGAGGCAGTTGCAGTGTGTTCTGTGTGGTGCGTTGGATTTATAGAACTTAATCAAACTGTATGTGTAGTCGGCTTGACAGAAACGGTAGCCGAAAGGTGAATGTTGAACTTTTGTTACACACATATCCAGATGATGCTGCGTAACATTTTGCGCAATGACTCTGTCGGTGTGACCGAGGCGTCAGAACAAGTGACATTTCCCTGTCTCTCTGGCTGTTCTTATCGTTACCAGGACTATGTGTCTCTCTGGCTGTTCTTATCGTTACCAGTACTATGTGTCTGTCTGGCTGTTCTTATCGTTACCAGTACTATGTGTCTCTCTGGCTGTTCTTATCGTTACCAGGACTATGTGTCTCTCTGGCTGTTCTTATCGTTACCAGGACTATGTGTCTCTCTGGCTGTTCTTATCGTTACCAGTACTATGTGTCTCTCTGGCTGTTCTTATCGTTACCAGTACTATGTGTCTGTCTGGCTGTTCTTATCGTTACCAGTACTATGTGTCTCTCTGGCTGTTCTTATCGTTACCAGTACTATGTGTCTGTCTGGCTGTTCTTATCGTTACCAGGACTATGTGTCTCTCTGGCTGTTCTTATCGTTACCAGTACTATGTGTCTCTCTGGCTGTTCTTATCGTTACCAGTACTATGTGTCTCTCTGGCTGTTCTTATCGTTACCAGTACTATGTGTCTCTCTGGCTGTTCTTATCGTTACCAGTACTATGTGTCTCTCTGGCTGTTCTTATCGTTACCAGTACTATGTGTCTCTCTGTACAGAGTATTAAACAGGATATTGAAAAGCTCTTTGATGTTTAGCACCACAGCTACATCTGACATGATATTACTTCAGCTTTTTCTCAATGCCTAATATGGAAATGATTTTTACTCAAACAACAATTACAGTGTTTGAAGCGAGCAAGACAAAGCACTCTCTCTGGATACCAGTCTGTTAGATGACCACATGTGAGCAGTTGAAAACAACAACAACATAGGGGGCTTTGTTTGGAAAATGTCTCTGTTTCAAACTGTCAACTGGTAGGCTTAAGCTATGTACTGATGCTGTCAGCCTTTACAGTTAGCGCCTAAAGCTACTGCTAGATACAGACACACTCTTATCATTAACCACAACCAGACCCCTGCAAACACACACTGAGATAGATAGAGTCACACAGGAAGAACTCACACTGGTTGAAATAGGGAACAACGAACCAATGAGGAGGCAACGCTAATGAAGAATGGTTGCCTCGACACCTCCGAGAACACAATATGTCCGTGTCCCAAATGGCACCCTATTCCCTATATTGTTGTGCACTACCCTGCCCTGGTCAGAAGTTATGCACTAAATAGGGAATAGGGTGCCATTTGGGACGCATTCTAGTTTTGACCACAAGACTGTTGTTCTCAGTCTGAGTGGAGTGTGTAGCTACGCTGTGTGTTTGCGTGCGTGCATGCGTGTGTGTGTGTGTAGCTACGCAGCAGAGTTAGACCACAACCAATCTGGTCAGAAAGAACCACACAGACAGGCCTCGTAGCAGGCAGGAAGGCAGGCAGGCAGGCAGGCAGGCAGGCAGGCAGGGAGGCAGGCAGGCAGGCAGGCAGGCAGGCAGACAGGCAGGCAGGCAGGCAGGGAGGCAGGCAGGCAGGCAGGCAGACAGGCAGGCAGGCAGGCAGGGAGGCAGGCAGGCAGGCAGGCAGGCAGGCAGGCAGGCAGGCAGGCAGGCAGGCAGACAGGCAGGGAGGCAGGCAGGGAGGCAGGCAGACAGGCAGGGAGGCAGGCAGGCAGGCAGGCAGGCAGGCAGGCAGGCAGACAGGGAGGCAGGCAGACAGGCAGGGAGGCAGGCAGGGAGGCAGGCAGGGAGGCAGGCAGGGAGGCAGGCAGGCAGGCAGGCAATCACCGAGGTTGAGACAGTACTCTAAAACCCACAGATAGGTGTAGGGGCGGTGAGTCAAGCCCCTTGATGAGGACTCACCGCTGGCCTACATAGGCTGGATAGTGGGTAAAGATATCTGAGGCTGCTGTACTTTCTCATACATTCAGGCACATACTGATGGTCAAAGCTAAACCGTTTTTAGAGTACTCTCTATCCTGGAAATTCAGATGTTAGTTCATTTACAGTCAAGTAGAGACAACATTATAATGATAAGTCCCTTTACTGCGGGCGCCGCCCTTGGACTCAGCATATCTTCCCCCATTGTCTTCCTCGCTCACTATCATTTCATTTTTTAAACACCAATATATTTGGATGTGGTCGTCCATGAATAGCTGGCAGACAGATAACAGTTCACAGTGAATGGTGGCGTTTCGCTCCCCGGATCCAGAAGGAGAGGACAGCAGAGAGGGTCACCTCCATGACCAACACACAGAGCATCAGCACCTCCAGCTGTTACAGAAACACAAATAGTCCAAAGAAAAGTGTCAGGGACAGACCTTCATCAAGCACCATGCTGCCATATCCCATTACTACACTACGTCAACTTTGATGAGAAAAAAAACTATCTACTTTTAGAACTAATTACCTTTATATGATGTTGAAGATTGGGATTCCAGGTAGGCATGTCCATGCCCAAATCAACGCATATCAACACTCCTCCAACTACTGCTACGACCATGCTGCCGATGTTGACACACAGGCAGACCTACCGGTTCATAAGACAGAGCGTTACATGGATCTTCTACTATCAGCTACTGTGTGTTAACATGAAATAAAACTCATCAAAGCCAAGGATTCAATCAAGGTTTGTAGTAAATCTAGTCTAATTTAAACATGAATATCAGAACAGTCAATGTATTAACAAATGTTTTAATCTTTAATCAATTAAAACATTTAACTCTTTGCTGGTCTGTTGTTTTTTCATTTGTAATTTTGTCTGTATTCCAATGTACATTTTATTGTGTAAAGGTTTTCTAATCTAAAGTAATCTATCTTAATCTAATCTACCCAGGGGGCAAAACTGGTTCCAATGCAGGCGATTATGACGTTAATCTGGTTGTAGTTCAACCTGTTTTGCCCGCTGGGTATTTCTGCATTTCAATCACAGGTAAAACTATTGACTCACAGGTAAAACTATTGACTCACAGGTAAAACTATTGACTCACAGGTAAAACTATTGACTCACAGGTAAAACTATTGACTCACAGGTAAAACTATTGACTCACAGGTAATACTATTGACTCACAGGTAAAACTATTGACTCACAGGTAAAACTATTGACTCACAGGTAAAACTATTGACTCACAGGTAAAACTATTGACTCACAGGTAAAACTATTGACTCACAGGTAAAACTATTGACTCACAGGTAATACTATTGACTCACAGGTAAAACTATTGACTCACAGGTAATACTATTGACTCACAGGTAAAACTATTGACTCACAGGTAATAGTCTGGGGAATTTGAACAACAGGTTGGATAACAACCCAGCGATGAAGAACTGAGGAGAGAAGAGAAGGATCACATTTAATGGTCCTCACATTGACAGCAATTATCAATAGGTTTTATAAGCGTGTTATTCAATATTTTACTATTCCTTAATGAACAGAAATTTGGCTGAACAGTTTTTTACTAATTGATTTGACTTAATTGCTTAAATTATAATTTTGTGAAAGTTACATGATCAGTATATTATACACTGAAATGAGAATATGACATTCAGAATTTTGTGTAAAACATTTACCCTTAAATGACAGTCAATGCTATTGAATTGTGGGTAAAAACAATATATGCATCCAACAAGCTGTGAATTTGACCCCAGAGTAGTAATCTTGAAAACCTTAATCAGAAGACTTTCAGTATTTCCAAAGGGGTCCTCGACGTTTAAACAAATAAGATGTAACGATTAAAAGACAATGCTACCGCTACTCACTAGTAGTCCAGTGAAGGGCGCGACTCTGAACGTGGTTAAAAGGGACTGGCTCGCATCCCGAGTGGCAGCAAACACAACTCCGACTGCAACACTGAGTAGACCGCTCGTCATCTGCAAAGACTGTTGCAAACACAAACCCTCACAAATTAACCGTTGAAAATTATCATCCATAAATATATTTTCTGTGAAATGCATCACTAAAAGCAAGACCAGTCTAACTAAACATACACTTCTTTAAATTCATATATATTCATATATTTATATAGTTAGCTGTTACACAGTCCTGTCATATATTTATATAGTTAAATGTTACACAGTCCTGTCATATATTTATACAGTTAAATGTTACACAGTCCTGTCATATATTTATATAGTTAGCTGTTACACAGTCCTGTCATATATTTATATAGTTAAATGTTACACAGTCCTGTCATATATTTATATAGTTAGCTGTTACACAGTCCTGTCATATATTTATATAGTTAGCTGTTACACAGTCCTGTCATATATTTATATAGTTAAATGTTACACAGTCCTGTCATATATTTATATAGTTAGCTGTTACACAGTCCTGTCATATATTTATACAGTTAAATGTTACACAGTCCTGTCATATATTTATATAGTTAAATGTTACACAGTCCTGTCATATATTTATACAGTTAAATGTTACACAGTCCTGTCATATATTTATATAGTTAGCTGTTACACAGTCCTGTCATATATTTATACAGTTAAATGTTACACAGTCCTGTCATATATTTATATAGTTAGCTGTTACACAGTCCTGTCATATATTTATACAGTTAAATGTTACACAGTCCTGTCATATATTTATATAGTTAAATGTTACACAGTCCTGTCATATATTTATACAGTTGAATGTTACACAGTCCTGTCATATATTTATACAGTTAAATGTTACACAGTCCTGTCATATATTTATATAGTTAAATGTTACACAGTCCTGTCATATATTTAATGTATTTTAAAACATTTACATTTGTCTGGTAGTTATTTATTAATTGACATTTAATGACGAAAGATGCTATAAAAAGGGAAGAGAATTTCTGTGAAAATGTTTCATTTAAACAGTGTCATTACATCTCTTTCCTGCTCACAGTGTATAATACAGGACTGACATGATAAGGTATTTAAATATCACAGTGTATAATATATGACTGACATGATAAGGTATTTAAATATCTCAGTGTATAATATATGATAAGGTATTTAAATATCACAGTGTATAATATATGATAAGGTATTTAAATATCACAGTGTATAATATATGATAAGGTATTTAAATATCACAGTGTATAATATATGATAAGGTATTTAAATATCACAGTGTATTATACATGATAAGGTATTTAAATATCACAGTGTATTATACATGATAGGGTATTTAAATATCACACAGGTCCAAACTATGGAGACTAAACTATCCATAAACTTGAGATGGGCATTCATGCACGCCTGGAACCATGAGAACTCATGAGACAGTATACATTATATTCAAAGAAAAGGGTTTAGTTAACAGTTCCCCATTCAAAATAGACTTTCACACTTCTCTCATGAACAAACATACCAATAATTGCATTAGTTCCTCTTAGAAATTCCCCTGTGCATGTCCACTTAACATATAACAGAGACACTGTAAAGGCCTGTCTCTGAGTCGTACCAATAGACATAGCCATAGGAAGTAAGGGTGCTGAGGGTGTTGCAGTACCCCTTGAAAACTTGGAATAATAAATAAAATACAAAATAATTTAAAAATAATATGTGTATATGTAGAAAATAGTAAAAATGAAGAAAAACCCTTGAATGAGAAGGTGTGTCCAAACATTTGACTGATACTGTATATATACAGTATGTACACTACCGGTCAAAAGTTTTAGAACACCTACTCATTCAAGGGTTTTTCTTCATTTTTACTTTCTCCTACGTTGGGTTAAAGGACAGATTTCCACCGGTCTAATGTCCATTGCTCGTGTTTCTTTGCCCAAGCAAGTCTCTTCTTCTCATTGGTGTCCTTTAGTAATGATTTCTTTGCAGCAATTCGACCATGAAGGCCTGATTCACACAGTCTCCTCTGAACAGTTGATGTTGAGATGTGTCTGTTACTTGAACTCTGTGAAGCATTTATTTGGGCTGCAATTTCTGAGGCTGGTAACTCTAATGAACTTATCCTCTGCAGCAGAGGTAACTCTGGGTCTTCCATTCCTGTGGCGGTTCTCATGAGAGACAGTTTCATCATAGCGCTTGATGGTTTTTGCGACTGCAGTTGAAGAAACTTTCAAAGTTCTTGAAATTTTCCGGATTGACTGACCTTCATGTCATAAAGTAATGATGGACTGTCGTTTCTCTTTGCTTATTTGAGCTGTTCTTGCCTTAATATGGACTTGGTCTTTCACCAAATAGGGCTCTCTTCTGTATACCACCCCTACCTTGTCACAACACAACTGATTGGCTCAAACACATTAAAAAGGAAAGAAATTCCACAAATTAACTTTTAAGAAGGCGCACCTGTTAATTTAAATCCATTCTTGTGACTACCTCATGAAGCTGGTTGAGAGAATGCCAAGAGTGTGCAAAGCTTTCATCAAGGCAAAGGGTGGCTACTTGGAAGAATCTCAAATATACAATATATTTTGATGTGTTTAACACTTTTTTTGGTTACTACATGATTCCATATGAGTTATTATTATACAATAAGGAAAATAGTAAAAATAAAGAAAAACCCTTGAATGAGTAGGTGTTCTAAATCTTCTGACCGGTAGTGCATATATTTTTTTAAATCACAGAATTAGCGCTGGGCCTTTACTAGTCCCGTAGTCGGTGAAAAAGTGACAGCACCCCCACCCTCAAACTACTTCCCACGGCTATGCCCATAGATTATATAGAGCTCTTAGTATCTATGCCCATGGACAAAGAGCATAAGATTATATAGAGCTCTTAGTATCTATGCCCATGGACAAAGAGCATAAGATTATATAGAGCTCTTAGTATCTATGCCCATGGACAAAGAGCATGCGATTATATAGAGCTCCTAGTATTTATGGTCATAGATAAAGAGCAGTATAATATGGTGTTACATAGAGCTCTTAGTATTTATGGTCATAGATAAAGAGCATGAGATTATATAGAGCTCTTAGTGCCTATGGTCATAGATAAAGAGCAGTATAATATGGTATTATATAGAGCTCTTAGTGTCTATGGTCATAGATAAAGAGCATACGATTATATAGAGCTCTTAGTATTTATGGTCATAGATAAAGAGCATAAGATTATATAGAGCTCTTAGTATTTATGGTCAGATAAAGAGCATGAGATTATATAGAGCTCTTAGTTTCTATGGTCATAGATAAAGAGCATGAGATTATATAGAGCTCTTAGTGTCTATGGTCATAGATAAAGAGCATAAGATTATATAGAGCTCTTAGTATTTATGGTCATAGATAAAGAGCATAAGATTATATAGAGCTCTTAGTATTTATGGTCAGATAAAGAGCATGAGATTATATAGACCTCTTAGTATCTATGGTCATAGATAAAGAGCAGTATAATATGGTATTATATAGAGCTCCTAGTATCTATGCTCATAGATAAAGAGCATAAGATTATATTGAGCTCTTAGTATCTATGGTCATAGATGAAGAGCATGAGATTATATAGAGCTCTTAGTGTCTATGGTCATAGATAAAGAGCATGAGATTATATAGAGCTCTTAGTATTTATGGTCATAGATAAAGAGCAGTATAATATGGTATTATATAGAGCTCCTAGTATTTATGGTCATAGATAAAGAGCAGTATAATATGGTGTTATATAGAGCTCCTAGTATCTATGGTCGTACCCCCAACACAGCAGGCTGCTTCAGCAACAGGTCATGGAGTGGTCCTTTGGGAGCAGGCATTAGTTCAGTTGCTTGGTAATAATTGATCAGTGTTTCTCCTCTCTGGTCACCGGCCTCCTCGTACTCCTGCTCCTCAGATTCAGGACCCAGGATGTCCATAGGGATGTCTGCACAAGCCATGACGTCTCAGTCACAATACCTGTGGGAATATGATGAGTATAAACTTCTGAAGTTATAATGCAATCATAACAGTTTGATATATATATACACTGTATACCCTTCATCTATTTCTTTAATTGCAACAATCATAATAATTATCATCCAATGTATTATTGTCCGAAATAGTCCTGATCATGTTTTTATCTCCTGAATTCATCGTCATCACCACCACCATCATCATCATCATCATCAACATCAACATCAACATTCAACATTCAACATCAACATCATCATCATCAACAGCATCATCAACATCATCACCACCATCAACATCATCACCACCACCATCATCATCATCATCATCACCATCAACATCATCACCACCATCAACATCATCACCACCACCATCATCATCATCATCATCAACATCAACATCAACATTCAACATCAACATCATCATCATCAACAGCATCATCATCATCAACATCATCACCACCATCAACAGCATCATCACCATCAACATCATCATCACCATCAACATCTTATCAAAACAGTCATTATAGCCTACATTTAGCTTGAAACTGTTGTGAGAGAAATCCGAGTGTCTCGCCTATTTTTACATATAGGATCATTAACATGAAATATTGACAACTGCATTCATATGATATACATTTACATTAAAACTATCACTATTATTATATTGACATTTCTCACATTCACACTCACCAGAGTTGATTTAATGCTCGTACTGTTGTTCCCTAAAAAATATGCACGTGAAGTGCCTTCTTCAGCATCACTGTGTCTGCGCCCTGTAATAGTTGGCTTCTCACCATTTCCTCTATTGCCGTGGAGGAAGCTCTTCTAAACTGTTGACCACAATGGCCACCCTATCAGATGAGATATCTGCTGATTTAAAGACAAGAGGCGCCACGTCCTCCAATTGTTCAAACCACATGTGCTGTTAGTTTCAGGTGATGAGAGAGATGGTGTGAAGCGCTCAGAAACACACTACAACACTTAATGAACGTTGTTGTATGTAGACTATTCAGTTTCTGAAGAACTTTTCCACCTGTGAATTCAGTTCACCTTGTACCCGAAGCTCATCCACTCAGCTTGAGGGTTTTCAACAAACATAATTTATCTCAGTGCTCCCTCTCTGGTTCTCTCTCTCTCTGGTTCTCTCTCTCTCTGGTTCTCTCTCTCTCTCTGGTTCTCTCTCTCTCTGGTTCTCTCTCTCTCTCTGGTTCTCTCTCTCTCCCTCTCTGGTTCTCTCTCTCTCTCTCTGGTTCTCTCTCTCTCTCTCCCCCTCTCTGGTTCTCTCTCTCTCTCTCTCTCTCTCTCCCTCTCTGGTTCTCTCTCTCTCTGGTTCTCTCTCTCCCCCTCTCTGGTTCTCTCTCTCTGGTTCTCTATTTCTCTCTCTCCCCCTCTCTCTCTCTCCCTCTGGTTCTCTGTCTCTCTCTCTCTCCCTCTTGTTCTCTCTCTCATTCTCTGTCTCTCTCTCTCATTCTCTCTCTCTCTCTCTCTCTCCCTCTTGTTCTCTCTCTCATTCTCTCTCTCTCTCTCTCCCTTTCTCCCTCTCTCTCTCCCTCTCTTCCTCTCTCTCTCTCTCTCTCTCTCTCTCTCTCTCTCTCTCTCTCTCTCTCTCTCTCCTCTCTCTCTCTCTCTCTCTCTCTCTCTGTGCATGTGTATGAAAATGTCTTTGTCCATCACAGCTTGCTTACCAGACCAGCGCAGACGCCCTCCAAGTGTGACTTCCTCCATAAATTTAGAAACGAACAGCGGCAGGTTTGTAAACTTCATGAAACCTTGTTCTTCCTATTACCTTCCATTATTCATGACGTGTTTCCATTTAATTACAATGTCCATAGAGTTATTACAACAGTTTATGGTTTATTTCAGCAACATTATTACGGTAGTTTTTATTGGTAACGTTACATTACAGTGTCCTCATCACATCAGTAGTGTTATTGTCTACATGATGTGTTAATAAAGAGAAACTTCATATTCATCGTCTCCAGCACCACCCCAACATCAACATATGTGAAAATGGTGCGTTTCTATGTTCTGTAGTAAAGAAATATAGAGAAAGATATGTGTTTCCAATGACATCATCATTGTGCATCGTGTGATTTTGACCAGTTGTGAGGAGGCATTGCCTACTAATGACCTATTAATGGTTTACTAATTATGTCATTGGAAGCACTTGTCTTCCTCTATATTCACTAAAGTAGTTTTTATTTTATTTTTCTCCCTTTAATGAAATGTATTGTTCCCAGGGAAATGAAGTACACATTTCAGTCAGATGAGTGCATGGTCATCACTATACCTCTGGGCAGTCTCAGAAATGCTCAGGAGGGCCAGCTGATGCCTGACAACTTCCACTGTGTCTTCAAAGATGTCTACAAGGTCTTCCTCAAGGGTCAGCCTAAAGCTCTGGGGGTACGAATGGCAAACATGTTCCTATACAGCCGATTATAAATGGACTTCAGGCTAATCTGTGGATGATTAAAATACATTCATGATGAGCAGAAGTTACGTTGAACATTTGGTGTATGTTCATGTAAGGGCCAGTTTCTGGGATATTTTCTCATCTGTCTGATTACATCTTCTTCTTCTCGTTTTAGGCGGCTCAGCTCATTGCTGGAGTCCTTCTCTTGATTCTGGGGCTACTGTTTGTCCAGCAAAGCAAATTAGTTCTGATCTTCACCGTGCCCAGTGTCCTGGTAAGAACCACTGCAATCAGCCCACAAAGTAGTTTGTGTCATCATCAATTATTGGATTAGACACATGTTTGATACAACCGATGTTGGACCAAAGCTTTGTGTCGTCTCTATCCGTTATTCTCTCCTGTCGTCAGTGTGCATTGTGTGTGAAGTGTGAACTCTACAATGAGGATAATACATGTACTGTTGATTGAATTTGTCATCAGTCTCTCAAATAATGAAGGAACAAAAAAACCTATTTGTTTTATAAAGTTTGTTGTTGCTGGAATGCTGACCTATGCTGCAGGTCATTCTCCAAGTATGTGTGTGGTAAGTTCCAACTTTACAAATATATCTAAATTCAGTCATGGATCAAATATGAAATAATTGTAGATTATTATAAATTATTATGAAAATATTACACATCAAATATATCATAAACATGTTTTTCTCCACTACCAACAGACCAAACTGTCATTTTCCTTGAACATTGTCAGTTGTTTCTGGACAGTAGCTGCTGTTGTTCTCTGCACTGTCCCCGCCTCTCACGGTTTCCACGGGGACCATCAAGAGGTTCCAGAGTTAATTACTTCATTGTTTGTTTATTACATTGAATGAATTCATTAGTATTGATTTGTTAATGAGGTGGAATAGTACAAGCATTGAAATTAGATAACGCCATATGGATACTGAACTGTTTGTTTGCTTTGTAATTATGTGTAAATGTTCTCCACAAACAAAATGCTAAACCGAAACAGCTTATCAACATCAAATTAAACCAGAAAAAATCATGTGCATTAAGTGTATTAAGTTACTATTCTCTTTGTCAGGTATTTTCTGGTATCAAATGGATGATTGTAGTTCTCCTGGTCATTGAACTGGTTGTTTCCATGGTGGCGATCTACTGGGAGAGTAAAGCCGTGTGCAGACAGCACTTCAACATTCTGGTGAGACTCTGTTTATTATACTGACTGGCTGAACATTCTGGTGAGACTCTACTGTTTATTATACTGACTGGGCTGAACATTCTGGTGAGACTCTACTGTTTATTATACTGACTGGGCTGAACATTCTGGTGAGACTCTGTTTATTATACTGACTGGGCTGAACATTCTGGTGAGACTCTACTGTTTATTATACTGACTGGGCTGAACATTCTGGTGAGACTCTACTGTTTATTATACTGACTGGCTGAACATTCTGGTGAGACTCTGTTTATTATACTGACTGGGCTGAACATTCTGGTGAGACTCTACTGTTTATTATACTGACTGGGCTGAACATTCTGGTGAGACTCTACTGTTTATTATACTGACTGGCTGAACATTCTGGTGAGACTCTGTTTATTATACTGACTGGGCTGAACATTCTGGTGAGACTCTACTGTTTATTATACTGACTGGGCTGAACATTCTGGTGAGACTCTGTTTATTATACTGACTGGCTGAACATTCTGGTGAGACTCTGTTTATTATACTGACTGGGCTGAACATTCTGGTGAGACTCTACTGTTTATTATACTGACTGGGCTGAACATTCTGGTGAGACTCTACTGTTTATTATACTGACTGGGCTGAACATTCTGGTGAGACTCTGTTTATTATACTGACTGGCTGAACATTCATGTGATAAGTTATACATTTATTATACTTATTATATATATACTTATTTATCGCGACAAGTGTATTTACTGAGTGGGACACACTGCATAACCAAGCAACACATTCCTTGCAGGGCTCACTCAAAAAACAGACATGGGTCTCAAAGATAACTTCCTGTGTGGTTAAATAAATACATGTGCAATGTTTCTTTCTAGCCCATGGTCACCCTGAAGCAAGAGGTATGAACCTGAAGAACTGGCAGCAAACAACAAATAACTAAGTGAAATAATGATTAATCTTGTATGACATTTGTTTTACTTGTGCCAATTCACAAGTCACAATTCACAAGTCACAATTCACGGACCTCCCGGTCGCGGCCGGTTTACGACAGAGTCTGGGCGCGAACCCAGGGTCTCTGGTGGCACAGCTGGCGCTGCAGTACAGCGCCCTTAACCACTGCGCCACCCGGGAAAATAGTGATATTTTGACACTGTCTCAAAAGTGCAAATAAGGAAATTAATTACAGAATATTATTTAGAAATACGTTTCTTCTACTGAGAAATAGTAATAACGTTGCATACCATTTTTTTGTAGCAGTTTGTCAAAGAGAAAAGCTACTATCATGACAGATGTTTTACTTACAATTGCATTATGCAATATGACATTTTAAAATGTAGGTTATATTTTCATCTGACTTGTATCTGATTTAAATTAATTTAAACATGTATTGTTTAATGTCTTCTTTTTGTAACAATAGACCTGTAATTCCGTTCCTTCCTGATCACATTGTCATGATAATACAGCTATATTTTATGCACCAAAGCGAACAGAATATTTTCCAACCAACTATAGGACTTATTAAACTACAAATGATCACCATTGAATTGCAAGATTTTTTTTTATTGAATATACAGTATATATTTTATGTTTTACGGCATTTTATTTTGGCGAGACTGAAAAGTAAATTAGCTCTCAGAGAGGAACTGTTTCTTTCGACATAATTGAGGTTTGTTTTAACAGAGGTCTAGGGTCTAGGCTTGATGTGCTGATGCTGTGTCACCTACACCACACTGCCCAGAATGGCGAATGAGAACTCAGGCCTCTGGAGAGTTAGCAGGGTGCATGTGAGGTTCCACAAAAGAGAAGTTTCAAAACAGCTCAACAGCTTGTGGACACCAAGGAACTTTAACCGGTGCCCCAACACATTGACTCTGTACCTGTACCCTTTGTATATAGCCTCCACATTGACTCTGTACCTGTACCCTTTGTATAAAGCCTCCACATTGACTCTGTACCTGTACCCTTTGTATAAAGCCTCCACATTGACTCTGTACCAGTACCCTTTGTATAAAGCCTCGCTACTGTTACTTTACTGCTGCTCTTTAATTATTTGTTACTTTTATTTTTTTCCATTTTTTACTCACTTATTTTTCTTAAAACGGCATTGTTGGTTAAGGGCTTGTAAGTAGCATTTCACTGTAAGGTCTACATCAAATAAAATCAAATCAAATCAAATCAAATTTATTTATATAGCCCTTCGTACATCAGCTGATATCCCAAAGTGCTGTACAGAAACCCAGCCCAAAATCCCAAACAGCAAGCAATGCAGGTGTAGAAGCACGGTGGCTAGGAAAAACTCCCTAGAAAGGCCAATACCTAGGAAGAAACCTAGAGAGGAACCAGGCTATGTGGGGTGGCCAGTCCTCTTCTGGCTGTGCCGGGTGGAGATTATAACAGAACATGGTCAAGATGTTCAATGTTCATAAATGACCAGCAAAATGTATTTATATAGCCCTTCTTACATCAGCTGATATAACAAAATGCTGTACAGAAACCCAGCCTAAAACCCCAAACAGCAAGCAATGCAGGTGTAGAAGCATGAATACATCTGTTGTATTCGGCACATGTGACAAATACAATTGGATTTGATCTTTGTAATCGTTAAGGACGGGGGAGTTTTTCAGGATACAAAATACATGGAATGGAGCTAAGCACAGGCACCATCCCAGAGCTAATCAGTAAAGTCAGAGCTAGTAGGGGAAAGTGGCATTATTTAAGATACTCTGTGAAGAGATAGGGTTTCAGATGTTTTCAGAAGATGGGCAGGGACTCAGCTGTCTTAACTTCAAGGGGAAGCTGGTTCTACCATTGGGGTGGCAGGATAGAGAGGTGCTTTGACTGGGCTGAGACTATTTTATTTCTGACAGGCGTTTATTAAGCCCTAAAAGTCACCACTTGAGGGTGTCATAGGCACAGAAATAGATAACATTAGGCTATGTGCAAAAATACCAGACTGTGGGGCAATAGAGTCATTATGATGTTTAGTTGGTAAACAAGAGACCATTAGTCAGGTTGACAGTAGACAGTAGTGATGGGGGAAATAATCGACACAGGTACATATCAGGATATTCTTTTTGACAATATATCGTATCATTTTGACATTTTTGCAATATTATTTTTGCTCTAGTTGGCTGTACCTGCTCCAAAACTACAGTATTTATCCTTCATAGCTAGTTGTCTGTACCTGCTCCAAAACTCCAGTATTTATCCTTCATAGCTAGTTGTCTGTACCTGCACCAAAACTCCAGTATTTTTCCTTCATATCTTGTTCTCCATCTCCTTTTTAAACAAGGAGCCAATTGGTTTTCAGCACTTTTATTTCCATGACTGATCAAAACGTGTTTTCTCATGGCTCTTTTTCATTTTAACTAGACCTTTATTTAACTAGGCAGTTAAGAACACATTCTAGAGAGAATAGAGTAGATGTCACGGGTCAAAATTTTGATTGATGACCCTATGTGAACTCTATGTGAACCCTATGTAGTGATGACGTGTGCATGTCTTCTGGTCAGGCAAGCCTGGTTAGGTGGGGGCTATGGGGTGAGTAAGGGTCCATTTGACAGGCCGTTAATGATTGATGACCCAAGCCTGATAGACAAGCCTGGTTAGGTGGGGGCTATGGGGTGAGTAAGGGTCCCTTTGACAGGCCGTTAATGATTGATGACCCAAGCCTGATTTATGACCCTATGTAATGATTTATGACCCTATGTCATGTAGAAGGGTGCATGCCCTGGGTTGAGTAAGTGACCATGTGTCAGGTCAACCTGTTACTGTTTCTCACGGTTTGGGTTGGTTAAGGCCCCTTATAAAGCCGCTGAACAATACCTGTTTAAGAGTGCACAAGATCTTAAGAATAACCATGGAATTTGGGATCGGTACCAAAGCAGTGATGACTGTAACAACTGAAACAGGCCTTCGGGTTGCCCATAGAGAAAGGGCAAAGTATCAACCAGCAATATATGATGCGCCAAAAAAACGTTTTTTAAATGTGTATAGAACCCAAATACCGCCAGCACATGCTCTGACAGATCAAGTGCTGATGTCTAATGGCCAGCAGTGGGGGTATCGGTTTGATTACCTGGCCTGTAGAGTGACCCTCTATACGGTAGATGAAGGAGAAGAATATACAGACCAGACTGTAGGCTTGGAATATGGTGTTGAAGACTGGTCGGTTTTTCGCAAGGTTGTGTGTCCTGAACTGAGCCTTATCACCAAGGGGTATAGTGTGTTCACGGGCCACGAGACCCGTTGGGAAGGTACCCCGGACTCCTCAGGACAAATATTTCACAGGGTGAAAATACAAAGAAAGAATGGCCGACCGTGCGGCAGCGTGGAGTTCTATATCGGCACCGAGGCAATCCGAAACCACAAACTTAGGGGTGGTGGCCTGACTGGGGATACCCGACTGCGTCTGCTTATTCCTTTTAACAGTTGGGATGTACTGGAATTGAAAATGTTGCAACCGTTGGATGCTCTCTTTGTACAGAGCCAACAGCGTCAGAGCCTTGTTCATTTAAAGAAGTGCATAATATATACGAATCGTAAAGATTACGATGCAAAAGAGCCTCAAGAAGATACAGCGTCAGAAGAAAACTAAGTAAGCGGATGCTTTAACCCCGCCCCCCCAGATACCCAAGGGCCTTGTTCTACAATAAAAAGAAAAAAAGCAGACAGTTCTTCATTTCAGCATACACCATGGATCTCCAGACCATCTACGAGGAAGCCACTACGTCATGGGGGCCCGACACTAAAGACTCTATGCCACGAAGCCCTACACTCTACGCACCCCTGGCAAGACCCGTGACACCCCCGACATTTACCCAGCCTGAGGATGTGTTTGATGGGGTGGCCAGTACTGTTTTTGTGGATACAATCAAGGCCTCTGTAGCTACACTTTTAAACGTGGTGATTGGCGAATATATACGAGAAAAATGCATCGGCTGTGAGATCAATCATCCCAGCCAGCGTCGTCATCCTTGCCTCTACGACCCTCCTAGATACTACTTTTTCAATCATTTTGAGGAGCTGGTGAAAAGACTGTGGTCCTGCCGTTTTATACCAGCGCTGGTCATCGCCCTGGAGTCTATGGGTATTGCGCCGTCTATCCCTAGAGTTTACGGGGTAACCGAAGCCTTCCTACATGAACTGAAGGAGGCCCTCTTCATCCATGAGAAACTCAAAGAAATCCGACACACCCTGGTGGACGACAACAAATACAGGGAAGCTGTGATGGCTGATGTGATGCTTTTCTGGCTCAATAAATCCCAAGAGACCGAGTGACATTTTGTTTATTTAGAGCTATGGGTAACTATGTGTCTACGATGTTTGAGCGAATAAATACATTTTTTCTTTTGAGAGACCTTACAAATGTTATGCATCAGATTATTGAAAATAAAGTGAACAATGTAAAGTTCTACACAACCCACAATACAGGGGTTATTGTAGAGCGTGTGTTAAAAATGGAGCAAATCATGAAACATGTCCGACATACGGGCGAGAGTTTACAATGGTCACATATGGTATCAAGGCTTGTTGAGGATTCTGAAGAACTAGAAATAACTTTGGCTAAGATTTTACATTATTTGTTTGAACCACCCTTTAATGTGAATGTGTATCATATTTGTTGTTTATATACTTATATATCAGACGTGTGTGTTTTAAAAATTCAGCGAAACAAACCTGTAAATCTAAACAATATATACAGGGTGTTGCATGCTGTGATTGTTGAGAAAACGGGGACTTGTATCTTGCAACAAATCCTGAATTGTCTGTATACGTAATAATTGTTGCATTCTTAAAATAAAAATTCACAAACTGAAATGTTGTCGTTATATGAAAGTGGCTCATTACAGTTATTGTACCTCAGAGAGGCAAGAAGGATGGCTGAGCAGCTGTTGAAAAACATATATTATAATCCCTCTAACCCCGGGTCTTATGGGGGTAAAGAGCGTTTACAGAGAGCTATAGTCGAAGAAACAGGTAGTCTGTTAAGCGATGCTAAAGTGAATGAATGGTTATCAGAGCAAGATGCCTACACTCTACATAAACCTGTAAGAAAACATTTTCCAAGAAATAGAGTTTTTTCTACGCATCCATTATCCCAA
Source organism: Oncorhynchus kisutch (assembly GCF_002021735.2). Lineage (NCBI taxonomy): Eukaryota > Metazoa > Chordata > Actinopteri > Salmoniformes > Salmonidae > Oncorhynchus > Oncorhynchus kisutch. Next base: position 4,849,758 of record NW_022261979.1, on the reverse strand, counting down.
TTTCAGGCGGATCTATGTGACATGCAGTCCCTTGCCGATAAAAATGATGGAAATCGCTACATGCTAACGGTTATAGATATTTTCTCTAAATTAGCCTATGTAAGGGTGTTAAAAAATAAGAGCGGGGCAGAGGTGACCAGGGCCTTTGAATCGATCTTGAAGGCAGGAGGCGCCCCCAAGAAAGTGCAGACGGATGGCGGAAAAGAATTTTTTAATCAAACATTTCAGAAGCTAATGAATAAGTATAATATAGTACATTTTGCTACAGGCTCTGATTTGAAAGCTTCGGTTGTGGAACGCTTTAATAGGACTTTGAAAGAGCGGATGTGGCGCTATTTTACAGCTCACAACACCAACCGATATACAGACATAGTTCAGGATTTAGTAAACGGTTACAACCACAGCTACCATAAGACTATACGTATGAAGCCCTCGGAGGTCTCTTCGGAAAACTCTTTTCAAGTCTTTAAAAATATGTATGGTTTGTTCCCACTTCGCCGTAAGAAAAAAATGACTTTTAAATTCCTAGTGGGTGACTTGGTGCGTATATCAAAGTTGAGGGGTGTTTTCGACAAAAAATACGAACAAGGCTTTAGCTCGGAGTTGTTTACCGTTACCGAATGTCTGCCACGCATTCCGCCGGTCTACAAATTAAAAGATTATGACGGGGATCTTATAGAGGGATCTTTTTATGAGAAGGAATTACAGAAGGTCCAGTTGGGTAAAGACAAAGTCTTTCACGTGGAGGAGATTCTAGATCAGAAGAGAGAAAAGGGTAAAAAATGGTTGCTGGTCCGCTGGAAAAACTGGCCTCAAAAGTTCAACAGTTGGGTATTGGAGCAGGATGTGGTGGAGGCAACGGGGGTTAATTTAAACCCCTAGTCATGATAACTAGCGCATCATTCGCGTGTACACAGTTGGGCATCATGGAACACAGCGGCTTCTACCTGACTCTCCCCAGTAATGCGTCGGCACAGATATATCGTAATAATCAGAGTTCGAAGTATACAACCAATTTTCCAAAGCCTATAGAGTTATCAGAGGCTTGGGAAGTAGGTCTCAGCGAGATTACATACCCCCATAGTTGGTATAATATCAAAGCTAAGGACCGTGATTTTTATTGCAAAAGGTTCTCGGAACCTGCGAAACTTATTAAGCTTAAAAAAGGTTTCTATAGAACCGTCGACAGGATCGTCTCAGAGTTGAATGAACACCTAACCCTGAACAAGATGGAAATATTCCTATTCTACAATCCAATCCATAAAAGGATACAAATCTCAGGGCCTGCTAACGGAGGTATAAAGACCAGCGGTAATTTATCCTACATGTTGGGGATGGGTCCCAATAAATGGACGTATGTGAACGATAAATTATTCCCATTCCCTGCGGATATACATGCAGGCTTTTACAACATATTTGTCTATACCGACATCATAACCTATCAAAGGGTCGGAGACAGCTGTGTCCCCCTCCTGCGAACAGTTCATATAGACGGCAAGGATGGGGACATCGTCACTGTCAATTATGACAAGCCGCACTACGTACATGTCAGCAAGAACTATATTGAAAACATTCTGGTTGAGCTTAAAACGGATCAGAACGAAAACATTGAATTTACTTATGGTAAAACGATTGTAAAACTCCACTTTAGACCCACCAAAACCTCTCTACATATATAATAGCTGTATTATATTTATAAACATAATACAAATAAAAGGGTTATGGAGCTCCATCAGCTCGACCCTAACCGTTATGTTTCATACTATGTGGATCAAGTGGGTAATGGACTACCAGGATATCATGGAGCGCCGACAATGTATGGTTCGGGGATAGGAGGTATATTCCGTAACCTCTTCAGGATGGTTTTACCGTTTATGAAGAGAGGCTTCAGCATAGCCAAACCACATTTAAAATCAGCGGCTAAAAATATAGTAAGTGAGGTTGTAGCCAATGCTATGACCCGAAGGGCGTCACCAGAGGTGGAGCATCAAGAAGGCTCGGGGCTTATGATATTGTCACGAAGGCCAAAAAAGAGACCTCCTGGTTTAAGGCGTAGACCTGCACCTAAAAAGCGTCGGTTAACTGTTAAAAGAACCTCAGTAAGTCAAAGACGGGGTAAAGTGAGGAGGTCTGTACCAAAACAGGCTAAAAGAATACTAGGAAGTATTTTCTAAAAGAATAAGTGACATGGCTCTTTTACATCGAATGTCCTCTGAAGCTATAAAGACAGAACTTGATCTTTTCACGGCACCGTTAACGCAGCATTCAATAGATAGATCCAGTTATGTGGAGATAGCCCCTCTCTCTGCTATTACCGATAACGGGCCTATCGAATTTTTCATACCAGGCCATGGTGACAACTATCTGGACCTCAACAACACCTTGGTGCATTTACGTCTAAAAGTGACCAAAAGAGATGGGTCTAATATTGCAGACGATGCCAAAGTGAGTCTCATTAATTACCCCTTGGCCACCATTTTCTCCCAAGTTGATGTGACTTTGGGTGAACGCCTAATCAGTCAAAGCAGCGCTACATACCCTTATAGAGCCATCATGGAGTGTTTACTAAACTACTCCGAAGACACTCTCAAAACCCAATTTAGCGCCGGGCTGTTTAGCAAGGATACTGCAGGAGCCTCTATGGAATCGACAGACCCTTCCACCGGTGCAAACAAAGGACTAGCGGCACGAGCTCGCTACTGCGCCGAATCTCGAGAGTTTCATTTGCTAGGCCCTATACACTCTGACATTTTCTTTCAAGAACGGTTACTCTTAAATTCGGTTGATTTAAGATTAAAATTAACCAGGGCCAAGGATGATTTTTGCCTGATGTCTCCCCAAGACGGGGATTTTAGTTTGAAAGTGTTGGGGGCAACCCTTTTTATTAAAAAAGTATCTGTATCTCCGGCCGTGCGCCTGGGTCACTCACATGCTTTGATGAAAGGAAATGCCCTTTACCCTCTCCAAAGAATTACCATGAAAACCTTTAGCATACCTGTGGGCAGTAGAATCTGCAGTCAAGAAAACCTATTTCTAGGCCCTTTACCTAGATATGTGGTTATAGGTCTGGTTGATCACGCCTCTAATACGGGCAGTTTAGATAAAAACCCCTTTAATTTTCAGCACTTCAATGCAGAGTATGTAGCGCTCTGTCAGGACGGACGTCAGGTTCCGGCGAAGGCTTTCCAACCACAATTTAATAACAACATATCTGTGCGAGAATTTTACAATCTATTCCTGGCTACAGGGCGACATCTAAAAGATCTCTCTTTACCTATTGACAGAAATGATTTTGCAGAGGGTTACACATTGTATGCTTTCAATTTATCACCTGATGATGACACCTCAGGAAATCTGTCTGTGGTGTCCCAAGGTAACCTCAGGCTGGAAATGCGTTTCCGTACACCTTTAACCTGTACAGTTAGCATGATTGTTTACGCATGCTCTGATTCAATCTTGGAAGTGAATGCCCGAAGACAGGTCTTAGTGGATTATTATTAAGGACCTTTGAACAAAGACATGAATACCCAAGAGTTGGACGGGCTCATGAGCCGCTTGATTGGAAAACAATTTTGTGGAGTGTTGGCTTGTGATGAATTACCTATGGAGATATGGTCTGAGAGGCCTGCAATGTTTATTGTCAATACCCATCCTAAACACATGCCTGGTGAACATTGGCTAGCTATGACATTAGAACAGGAAGGTGGACGAAAAATCTCAACTTTTTTTGATTCCTATGGCTTTCCCCCCGGTTTTTCACATTTCCCTAAATCTATTAAAGATTTTTTGACCCTAAACGGTACAAAGATCTACTACAACATCAAACAAGTGCAAGATAACCTTTCCACTACATGCGGTCACCACTGTGTATTTTACCTGTGCCAAAGAGCCCGGGGAGTTTCTTTTGAAGATGTTATGTCTCTTTATAAGGATGATTTAAGAAGTAATGATAACCTTGTATCTTGTTTTGTTAGAAAATATCAAAAGTGTTCAAATGTGTGTCCTTTAAGAACGCGTAATCAAGGCGTATGCTCACGTCATATGTTTCAAGAATGCCACAAATGTTAACTTGCTTATTTTTCAAATAAAAAATTTATTGAATTTAATCATAGTCATTCAAAAGTCATTTTCAAAAGTCTAACCACGCCGAGAGATCGGGTTTAGGAAAAGGTCCTGAGACGTTCATGGGAGTAAATGAGTTAGCATCATCGCTTTCATATGGGGCCGGTGTCGTTGGGGCATCTTTAGGGGTGCTGTATCTCGTTGAAGGCTTTTGTTTTAAAGCTTGAATCTGTTGACGAAGCTTATGGTTGGGTACACCGGAGAGGGGGATGTTGAGGATTGCCAGGGCCTTAAGAAACTGACGCCAGCCGGGAGGCCTTCGGTCATCAGCAACCTTGTGGGCAGCCGTGGTACTTTTAAGCAAGTCCTGCATATGGGACCCCCTAACCACAGAGCCCTGAAGGATAAACTCTCCAGAGTCGTTCCAAGCAGCTATCCCCTTTGAGTCTTTTATCTTGTTCATAATGTATTTAACATTCTTCCTGTTACGTAAAGGCACATGTGTCAGTAGGTCATGCATAACTTTATCTTCAAATGGCATTTGAGCTTCACCCGACATATTATCGCCACTAGGTAAGATCGACGGTACAGGCCTTACAGGGGCATGGCTATCGTTAGGTTCGACATCTGTTAAAGGGTCCGGTAGGGAAAGGGTTAAATGGTTAGTCTCTCTCTCCCCTTGCTTTACCCGAGTCAAATACCTTTGCATTAGGTTTGTGTATTTTTGAATCTTATCATAGGGGTTCAATCCTTTTCGGTTCAAAACATCCTTCATGGCCGTATCCAAATCATTTTCCGCTGTTTGTCTGATATCTTCAGGACCCTGCATTTGTTTTTTAAGTCTATCCAACTCTTGTTGAGGCACCAAGTACATTTTAGTGGCCATCACACCCACGTGTTCAACCACCACGTCTGGCCGCAATAAGGCTGGTGATGAAGGGCACGGCTATACTGAGTAAAGGTAGAAGAAAACCCCCAGACTGTTGTATACTATGTCTTTTCTTTTGAAGACTGGCCCTTTTATTGGCAAAGAGTTTGATCGCTGTCTTTTGTCTCCTTAATTTTTTCAATTGGTTCAGGGTGAGTGGAATGCGTCCTTTGAGAAGATTCAAAGCAATCTCACATAGGGCTAATATGAGATCTGAAGAACAGCGACCCAAGATGGCCTTCCGTTCTTTAGCTGTAGAACCTACTAGCCTTCTCAAGAGGGGGAGGTTTCTTTTTAAACGCAGAGACATAGCGTTTACTTTTTAGGAAGGTATGCAGCAGGCCTCTCCCCCGGAAACAGCCCTGTACGTAGCCTAAGGTGTTCTGGAGTATTTGCTTTTAAATCCACGATTAAATAAGAAAATGGCTCTTTGGTAGCGTCCTCATAGCTCTCCATAAAGTATGATTTCCGTCCAGGGTACATCTGCTGAGCTAGAGTGCTAATTTGCAGTTTGTCTCTAGGATTTTTAAACAATACCATGTAGTTGGCATTCAAGCTAATGGTCCGACTATTTTTACCTTGGTGAAACACATTCTGGACCAAGTAAAGCACGGACAGGTTTCTATGATGAGTATATTGGGTAAAAGCTCGTGCAATTTCAGGGTGTTCGCTACCAGCAAATAGCATATCGTCCAAAACCAGCAGATTATTTACATGTGGGGGGAGAAGTTCATCATCAGACAGAGAATCGGGTATTCCTTCAACAAACTTGATTTTTATTGTCTTCAATAATTCATCATACAGAGGTTGGTAACATGAATAACACCATACAATATTGTCAGGCTTTTGAGATAACACATGTTCAGAATTCTCTAAAATACTTTTTACAAAAAAAGTTTTACCACTGTTTGAAGGGCCGGCAATTAATGCTGAAAAAGGCAATTGTAGCCGGGGGTCAAAACCCTCGACAGCAGTCATAATATCTTAAGCTTTAAGACACACTGGGGCTTGTAGCATAAGTCAGTAGCCAAAGGGCAATGTGGTACCGTCAGGCAATAGCTGTCTCTTGTCATAGACTACCCTGAATCTTTTAGTGAGTGGTGCGTTTCTTAGATGGAACCCCTTTTTATCCCTCACTATTTTGTTGTAGGAGCTCAAAATCTCCAAGTCACTATTCTTGTCCTTTACGAACCCCTCGACCAAGCGCGTGATTGATTCCAAGTTTACACGCGGTGCATTTTCATAGTTTTGAGTCACGCCTTTGGCTTTCAACACCACGTGATTGGCTTTAGTCCTAAAAGCATAGCTTTTTGGACCACATGAGGACCATTCTGTAATATGGTCACCCTCTTCGAGTTCACTCGTTAAACCCCCAAGATAGTTGCTAAGTGGGGGGGTCCAATCCCCCGGTTTGCTTACATAGACCACAGAGTCTGTGTCGTGGTAAAGAACCCGCCTCTGAAGCTGTTCCATGAGGGTGTACAGTTCAAGGCGGCCATAGGCTGTGGTAAATGCTGCAAGAAACACATTTACATTACCCGGGGGTAGAACCCACTTTTGGTGGCGCCTCCATTGCACCAAGGCAATGTCTTGACTCAAGAAGGAAAAATGTGAAATTTCGTATTGGTCCGAAAAAAACAAATTCCAAAAATTCTTCGGGGTCTTTAATGATCGAAGTTGTTAGCATATTGCATCTCTGCGCTAATTTCCCCCAAAGGGAGTTCAAGTACAATTTCGACACATTTCTTTTGGTTTTGTTGACCTCTATTCTGTCAGGGTCAAGAAGTATGCCTTCTCTGTCATGGTAGTCTTGAATGTACTGGTCTTTACTTTCTTGATCTGTGACCGATGCAGGATAGCCTGAAGCCATCTGCTTGCATCTCAAGAAGGTTTTGATGTACTCTTTAAAAAGTGTGTCTGATTTCCTGGAAAAGTTCCACACTTCAAAGATTTTGGCCACACGATACCCCTTCTCTAAAGCCTTAGAGAATTCTACAGTGACCCATACACCGGTCAGGGCTCTTTCTTGATCTGTGTGATCACAGGGGTTTTCCTGGTTGTGGTTTTCACAGCATGTGCGACAAAGGGGAAAGAAAAGTTTTCCTTTAGGACCCTTGTAAGGCAACACAGGTATAAACAGCCCCCTAGGAGGGTAGACAGTCGCTTTGATTAAACCAAAATAATTTTGGGGTTCGTCAAAGTCGCTGTGAATAATTTCAGGATGCCCTATAGGATAGAATGAGGAACTCATTACATGAGGATATAGGGATGTAAAATCTACATAGCCTATTGTCTCGTCGGGTTGAGCTACATAACGCAATGTCAAAGCATTGGTCCGGCCTCCAAACAAGGCCTGTCGCGGTTCCAGGGGCTCTGGAGGGTCATAATGGGTAAGGAAGGCCTTAACACTAGGATCTGCCTTTTTGAGGGCTGTCCATTCGTGCTCCCACAAAACCACAACTTTTAACCCGTAAGTAGCCTTTAAAGAATTCAGTTTGTCTTGAAACTCTTGGTACATTTCCCCAAAAGTCTTTTGGGTTAGGACACACAAGGTGTGGGGGACAAAGCATAATTTACAACCGTGGAAGAAACAACCGTTGTACTCATACACTGTCTCAACCCCGTCAATCTGTGTGTATCCATCTACATGGTAAGGCCCAAAAGCCTTCTCCCCCCGATTCAAAGCATGTTGGATAAAAATATCTTTATCCTGGGCCAAGTACTCCAACCATTGAATGGAACCACTAGAGTAGGCCTTGAATTGGCGTCGGTAGTTGTCTGGCGATGGGATAGCTATAGATTCAGGAGTTAGATAGTGTGTACGATAGGTTTTCATGCACGCTGATGCAATAGTTGTACAGCTCCAGGGGTCAATGCCCGCATCTTTGATTACCTCTTCTCTGAATCTGAGGCATCCTTCACGAAGTATAACAACGTCATTGTCACAGTATGATTCCATCTCTTTATGGAAATCAAAAGTGCCATGTCTTACGGTCTCGTACCATGTCATGAATCTCTCACGCTCTTTGGGAGACATTTGATCACACCCGTACATTTCGGGGGCTGGATAAGATCCTATATAATGTAGATTCTCCTCAGATGTGAAGAAATGAGGGAAATAGCCTTTGACAGAGTTTTCAAAACCCAAGGCCTCTGGCATTTGAGCCAATCTCATGGGTAAGAAGCTTAAGCTGTCAATGTATCTCTGTTTGAAGGCGGGGTCAACAAAGCATAATATTTTACTCCCTTGAGCTATGACACTGGGTGCCACGCCTTGCTGTATCAAAGGGTTCAGAAGCAGATAGGAGTCATAGGCCCTAGCATTGTGAGCTATAAACGTGAAGTTTCTGTACTGGGCTTTTCTAAAATGTTTTAGAAAGAGTCGGGCACAATCGGGTCCCTCGGCCGACCATTTTTCACCCTTGAAAGTCATGGTTGACACAAAAATAGGCAAATGAACCCCTGATTGCTGAGTTGTCTCAAAATCATAAAACACATATTTCTCTGTATGTTCATCTTCAGCCAAGGGCTGAATGTAACACTCATGTGTTACTTCTTGAACTGCTTCCGCGTCTCTGCTTTCAAAGGACCTTTACAGATTGGGCAGTGTATAATTCCACAAACATGAGGTTTAGGGCTATCTATTTTAAGGTTGTAATTGCAATGACATTTTGGACATTTCTTGTTAATGTCACAACTGCTTACAGATTTACATGCCTTGGGATGCCATGTTTCAGTTTTGTGTTTTTCGTAACAGTAGGCCGAACGACATGTGCGGTGACAATCCGCACAGGGGGTCAAGTTTAGCGGCTGCATAGGGCAATGTTTATCCAGACATACTGAACAGTTGTAACGGCACGAGTGCCCCCCCATGCGTGTGTAGCCGGTATGACAGGCTGGACAGACATATGGCGCGCCTAAAAAGGCTGTGATGTTAGTTACGGCATAGTAATGCTCATTTTGCACATAAAAGTACATAGTCTTAGGATGTGGTTCGGGTATATTTTGGAACTTGAGGAGAGCGTCATTAGCCCTACTGTGGTACAAAACCACAATCTTGATGTTCAGAAAGTTTTCAAATTTGACTATGTCTGAGAAAGCCACAGCATCCTGTATACCGAGACCCACCGCAGTTTGTAGCTCGAGAGCTTTATGTAACGCGGCTTGATCCGTACATCCGGGGCTGAGTAAGTGGGCCAAACCTATGGCAAAACATAGCTTATTACCTGGATTGTGAACGTTTATGAGATAGGCCCTTTTATTGCTTATGATTTCGGACTGCATTAAACTCTCGAGCTTTCGTCTCTGACCCCCGCCCCCTTGTGGTTGGCGTACTAATTGTACTACAAGTTCGAGGGTCCTATCTGCTAGCACGTTTAAATTTGACTGTACAAGGCGTTCTAGCAGTTTAACAAATTGTTCAAGCTCTGCTTCACCATTCTGTAAAATAAGCGAGACCTTGCTCTGTAGACTGTCTCCACAAATTTCCAACTGTAAGAGATCCCTAGGTTCGCTATAATCTCTGATCCTCGCTAACAGTTCATTCAAAGTGTCCATAAGCATTACGTAAAACACAGCATATTCCCGAATCTGACCCCCCCATGCGAAATTGAAAAACTGGCGAACCTCAATATTGTTGAATTTATTTCGACGCAAAACATGTACACTTCGATCAAGACCTCCCCCCTCCAGATTTACTAGGCAATTGTCCAACTGTTCAAAAACATCGTATTGGGTTTCAGACTCTTCGGACATTGGTGTTAAAGGCTGATTTATAGGTGTCTGGGGTGCCGAATTAAACCTAGCGCTCTCGTTCTGTACACTGATCTCAAGACCGCCCCCCTCCAGATTTGCTAGACATTTGTCCAACTGTTCAAAACATCATATTGACTTTCAGACTCTTCGGACAATGTTGTTAAAGGCTGTCTTAGAGGTGTCTGTGGGGCCGAATTAAACCTAGGGCTCGCGTTAAGCTGGGTAATTAGAGATATGATGGTTTCGGGAATCTGTGTTAACATGTTTTCCTCGGAAGGCCCTGACTCATTCATACGTGTAATAATGTCTATGAGTTCGGAGGGAATCTGGGATAATAGATTTTCATCTATTGTCATTATGTCAATTACCCCCGAATCATTCATATGGTTAACTATATCTTGGAGCTCTGTAGGGATCCTGGCTAAGAGTGTTTCAATTGTCTCACTTTGGTCTATAGGGGCGCCATCTGTCTAATTAAGGATGTGTGTGTGTGTGTGTTTACATGTGTGTTTTTTAACGGCGGTATTTGCTTGTTTTAGCCCTAATGTTTTTTAACATACGGGGTAGCTCGCTACGCCAGAATGACACATCCTGATTGTATTGATGCTCGAGTAGAATACACATGCGCCTCTGAAGTAGAGCCTTTCGTGATTTTAAACCCAGGGTAAACGCTTTGAAAAAACGTTCTTGGTCTATTTCAGAATCTGCTGTTTCCCCCACAGAATTGGCCGATTCAAGAAGGTTGGCAGCTTCACAGAACATCAAATCGTCTACCTCAGAAATGTCATTTAAATCTTTGACATCATCAGGTTTCTCTGGTGTCTTTGGAGCCTCCTCGGGGATGCTTGTCTGGGCATCCTCCGATGTTTGTGCGTTGTGTTCATAAGCCGGTGAGGAGTCTGAAATAAAATAATACATACACAAATAGGTTATTAACCCTAAAATATGTTAAAAATGCCAAATACATTTCAGATATAAGCCTATATATTAACAATACATTAATTAAATACCTCGGCTTTTTTGACGAGGGCTGTTCTGAAGAAGCTCTGAAACCAGGGCTGTTGTGTTTGTTCAACCTGTATTACAACATCTGCAGGTCCGGTAGATGGGGAGCCTGAAAAAACAAACAAAAAAACAGCATTAGGCCTTGTTTTAACATATTCCGGCATAAAAAAAAATATATAAATATTAAAATAATAATATATATAAATAATAATATATAATTGATTCATACCTAGTCCTTGGAACGACGTCTCGTGAATATCGGCCAAGTAGAATTGTTCGGGTGAAGCGGAACTGTGGATCTGAGCACTAATTATCCTTTGGTGTTTAGAAATATGGGGGACAACGTTGTCCTGGCCAAGGGGAGTTGACCTGCCGTTTAAAGTCTCTGTTCGCTGCTTTTGGGTAAATACATCCTGGAGTAGGGCAGAATTGTCTCGTAGTCATATGCTTCGCAGAAACCGTTCAGGCTCCATAGGGCATCGTTTAACCTTCTAGGCTTAGGTCCTCTGTAAACATATAAAATAACTTTTAATATAAGATGCCCACACTTTTGTTTTTAAGGTATAAATATTTTTATGTATGGAATTCTTGGAGCTTACTTACGTTGACAATTCAGGGCAGGCGTTTGTTTCGGAGCCCCATGGGATGATTCGAGCTCAGTTATACCTCGGAGTATCTGCGTGAATGCTTCAGAATCTATAAACATTCGACAATATTAAAGCTATAATCACTTTAGCTAATATTGCCTTGTTATACGGTAAGCATACTGATCCTAATGATTGTTAATATTTCTATAACATCCCACGCTTTTCAAACAATTCCCCACAACAATCAAATCTAATAAAGATTTATTTCAAGAACTCACCTTGCGATAGATCCATTAGCCTGTTTCCCCGATTATCTTTTTTAACGCTTCAGTCCGATAACGATTCTTGGAGTTTCTGGAGGTGCTGTTTGCATCGGAACTAAAACGCTGCTAACATTGCCCATGGTTTCTAGCGCTTTTGTACCCTACGACCTAGAGAAAAACCCCTGAATGATTTTTTTACATAGCATTTGGGGGTTTGTCGTTTTTTTTCGGGCTATACCCCCGCCCATGGTATATTTGACACATTTCAAACACATGGTATTGGGTGTGTCTAAACATTAGGATCCTTTTGGAGCTTCTAAAATCTCCGGGGTGCTAGCACCTAGATGCATGGGGGTGTGTTGTTCTCGACATCGCTGGGATGAATGACTTTTTAGCCCACCTAAAAAAAATAGTTTTATGAAAGGCCTTTAAGATTAGGAGTCGTAAGACACAATATTATTGTTGGGGGGGTAGGCATCTGTTTTGCAGGCTAGTGTAAACCTTGGTTTCAAACGACCCACCAGGCATGCATGGGTATTTTTTTAACAAACACCCGCCCCCCTTTTTCTGTTTTTGAAACACACACACACACACACACACACCACAGCCACTACAGAAAACTCCCTCACGCACATGCGCGCGCACATGGCTTTTTCCGCAAGATTTTTCTCAGGGACAGACTGCGCTCAAGAGTGAACAAACGCGAGAGTTCATAACGTGGTGAGATTCTGATTTTAAAACCATTTATTTCATTCAAAATATTTAGTACATACATTTTATATCGTTACATTCTTAGGTATTTTACGATGCCTTTCTTACAGATCCTGGGAGCTTATGCAACCAACCGCCATTGTCCGTGTCGAGTTCACCCTCAAAAGGCAAGGCTCTCTTGCTATGTCCATCAACACATGGTAAGTTTTCACTCCAGGGTAGATCCGCCGTCGGGCCTTTTGGTCTTGACTCTGTCTCAAGGAAAAGCCTCGCCCA